>NC_081185.1:102673069-102903069 GCF_029867415.1 Vicia villosa | reverse complement strand
TTGAATATAAAATTATTGAAGCATGGGTAACGAGAGACTAGTATATGTGTCCATGTGTATTCATTGTCATCCCTACATGTAGTCTTTCTTTTCGATATTGTATGAGTTTCTTTTTCCACATGACCATTTTGCTCACCTCGAGTTTTTGGTTAGTGGTGGTATAACATGCCTCTGATCTCTGGTTCTTTTCCGATTTATTGGGATCTCCAATTTCAAAGTTGCTTGGGTTGGCACCATCACAACAATTATTTTATAATGTTTCATGAACTTGTCGTCGTCTAGTTGGGCTTAAGATTTCTTGTTTATGGTTCACTTAAATTTAGATTTGTTTGGCTTGAGAGAGTTTTATGTTTGCTATAATTTTTCACATGAAGTTATTGGTACGCGATTTAGTTCGTGTTGGCGATTGGTTCATTTGTCATTATTTAAGATTGTAAAAACTCAGATAACACATTTTTTACTATCTAGTTTCGTCTCTTTAAGCAAATTCGTTGGGTAGTGCACATGTTGTGTGTTTTTTTTCTTTCTTTTTTTAGTTGTTATCTCTTTAGAATATTTATTACTTTTTGATGTGGTTTGACTGAGTTGAATTTCGGCCCCTTTAATATTTTGTCATCTCTTTTATTTTTATTTAATCTACTTGTTTATTAAAAATAATAATTAAGACTACCACTTGAAATTAACCACAATTGGAAAGCATGTTATTTGAAAGAAAAATTATATATTTGTAAGTTTAGATTTTTTTTTATAAGCAAGGGATGAATTAAGGGAGTATTAAGGGTACTCAAACCCGCTTACAAAATTGAGAAACAAAGCTCGGGGAACCTACCAATTGAAACCTAGCGAATAAACATCAGAGGATCTTTATAGAACTCGTAAAAGTTACACTTGGTAGTAGAAATGTTTCCAATTCGAAACCATTTTCAAGCAAACAACTTAATCTCCCATCCAATATCAGACATTGATACATTGTTCCCGTTAAATAAAGTACCGTTTCTATTACGCCATAAGCACCACACTACCGCCAACCAAATGGAACAAGCCTTACCCATCGAAACCTTCAATCTCATACCTTCTACCAGCCAGTTCTTCAAGGATATCCATAAAAAATTTCCTGGCTCGAAATTAAAACTGCACCAAGAGCAAATATCCCGCCAAATCAATTTAATGAAGCGGCATTCTAATAACATATGATGAACAAATTCAGTAACCTCATAACAAAATGAGCATAAAGCATCAGAAGGAGATGCGATAATGCCTCTACGAAAAAGATGGTCTTTCGATGGAACTCTATTCCACAAAGATCTCTACCCGAAGGCTTTGATTCTAAAAGGCACATTAGCTTTTCAAACATCTCGAATAACTGTCATAGAACATTGGCCGAGACCCGAAATAGAGCAAAGATTGAATAGAACCGTGTATCCGCTTTCTGTTTAGAATGACATCTACAATTTATTTTTTAAATTTAAATATCTCTAAGAGATACCACTTGTGACTTTTTAAAAAAAAAATATTGATTCTAATATCTTTATGGCACTTATCTCTTTTTAAATATTAATTTTTAGATTTTAATGGTATGTATATATTTTTAGCCTTGAATAAAATTTAAAATTTTTTTCAATTATTAATCAAAGACATATTTGTTTTAACTGCTATTTTTGTTGCTATGAACTAAAGACGAAAAAAAATAATGTTTGGATTCGCGCATATCTTTTTATTTTGAAATTGGGTAAAACATATTTAGTTGAAGAGGTTTTTGTGTTGATAAAATATTTAGTTTAAAATGAGTTTTGAAACCATTTCTTTTAAAATATTATTTAAAATAAGGATAAATTGTTGTAATAGGTTGAATATCGAACATGTTATTAATATTTAAGAATATATATATATATATATATATATATATATATATATATATATATATATATATATATATATATATATATATATATATATATATATATATATATATATATATATATATATATATAAGTTTTTAAAATATGATTTTAAAATTAAATGTTAAAAGTAACAATCGACTTCTCATAAGAGTATTTTTTGTTGTAAATAATATGATAAAAAATACTATAAATATTAATTTTGTAAATAAAAAGAATCTAAAATAATTTTAGATGCATTATCTTAAAAAGATATATCAAAATTTCTTATATATTATTTTTATAATTAAAAAATAATTGCAAAAAATAGAAATAGTATTCTATAAGTTTTATGAAAATAAAATATATGTAAATAATTGTTAAATTAATATATTTTGACATTTTTTAGAATTTGAATTTGTAACCTCAAATAAAAAATTTAATATATAATTTTTTCTTTTGAGAAATGACGAAGAGTTTTGAAAAATATACTTAGTTAGAATAATTATTGTGTTGTTAGAACTTTTATTGGGAAATATACTTAGTTAGAGTATTTATTATGTTGTTAGAACTTTTATTTCAAAATGAGTCCTAAATCCATCTCTTACCAAATATATATTTTTAAGAATAGAGATAAATTGTTGTAATTGCTTGAATTTTAAGATGTTATTGATATAAAATAAAATGATATATGTAACATATTGTACTACAACATTTCTTTTTTTATAAATATATATCTAAAACTACTTTAGAGATATTATATTAAAAGGAGATATCACAAATCTTTAGTTTATTTTTATAATTAAAAAATAATTGTTAAGAAAATATAAACATTTCTTTATAAGATTTATGAAAATATGTAAATAGTTGTTAAATAGATATATTTTGGTATTTTTCAAAATTCGAATCCATAATTTCAAATAGAGATTTAATGTGTAATTTCTATATTTGAGAAATCGATATGAGTTTTGAGAATTACCACACAAAAATATGAATGATGCGACACAAATTGAGATGAAGGATTAACATAAGAATATGTGCTTTTAATTTAATATATTATAAATAGATTTTTAAGTTATTTTTTTAATAAATAGAAAACCCAATTAATTTATTAAGAAGTTACTCAAAGCATACGATCGGCAAAGAATAATAAAATAGACAACAATTCAAAATTACAAGATCAAAATTCAAAACCAAAACTTAATTTTGCTAGGTAATATTATTAAAAGATTTTGTAATTTAATCTTTAATTTTTTATTAAACTTGATCACATATTCACAAATATTCATGAGAAATAATATTTTTTAAATTTATATAAACAATGACAAACTCGATATTATATGAGTAAATATAAAATAGATTTAGATGTTAAACATAAATTGTTGTCTCTCCATCTAAAAAAAGAAAACAACTACGTTTGCTTGACGACTTGATAAACTGATAAGTGCTAGAAGAGACTAGATGTCTACAAAAGAGCTAGATGGACCCAAATTTATTTTGAGGAGTTTTCCTCTCAAGGATACCATTTATCACTTTTTTAAAAAAATATATAAATCTCATATGGAAAGAATAAGAACAAAAGGAGGGGCCAAGTTTGACTCTTAAGAAAACAATGCATTAGGTAAATTTAAAGTTAGGCATGTCTAACTTGTTTATGACAATTCCCTTTCTAATAATAATGGATGATGAGTACCATCAAGTGGATGATGAGTACCATTGAAGTCTAACAAAGAAAGTTCAATATTTGCGAGACTGTGAGCACATTGATTACCTTCTCGAAAAATGCGTATGATCATTAAATGTATAAATCTAAATAGAGTAATTTAATTGCTCCATTTCTTACGTAGTTGCCAACGAAAAATTTGAGAATTCTTATAGGTCAGGTGTTAAAGTGGTAAAGCAGCAAGTAAAAGATTGGAAGTATCACGGGTTTTATCATCTTCACAAGGATCGGTGCGAGGGAAAGAATGTCGTTTCACAATCTCCACGTTTTTGAGCTTCATTCTGAATGGTTTAAAAGAGTAAAATGCGGAAAGTAAAATTATTAACAAGAAAATAAATGCATTCTTTAACAAATAGCGAACTTGTCAAGCTTTAGATGTAATCTACCCGTCAAAGACTTAAATCTATCGATCAGTTGTAAGCAACCTAAACTGCTCATCATTATCATCACATATCCCTCACATCAGTACCCATGTCTGCAGCACCTACGAGAGTTCTGTCTTATTGCTTAATCGGCGATCTCTCAACACATTAAACAACAATGAGCATTGAGACTCGATACCCACATGTTAATATTAGATCTAAATCTATGTCTAGAGTTTAGAACCTAATAAATGTTCATCATAGATCTAGATTTGAAGAGTATATGTCTATAGCAACTCAAATCGAAGCATAAAGCAAGTAAACATGGATAACATCAATAAAGATTTGTAAAAGAGATATTATAAAACACCACGATCAATACATATACATAAAATCAGAGTAAACTAAATACAAACCCCAACAATGGAAAATACATAGAGAAAAGGGAAGAAGAATCAAACATCTCACGCGGTGTCAATCACGATAGAAGCAAAACCCCACTTCAGATCACCAAGATGCAAGCTCCAATGTTTTTTCTAAGCCTATATACCAAAGAATGAAGTTAATGGAGTTGGGAGCAAAAATTTCCCAAAACCATCAAAATGGTGAAATACCTATCTCAAAATTGAGTCAATCTCTCCAAAATCTAAAGAGAAAATCTATCTATACAAAATCAAAATCGCACACTGCGCTAAGCTTAATCAGATATTGCTTAGCGCAAATCCACTTATTACAAACTGAATCGACTTAATCCGCGCTAAGCGCAGGAAAAGGGCGTGTAGCGCCCTTGCCTCTACCTTAACCCCTTTAAGTGTGCTTTGGCTCGCTAAGCCCAACCTGGGACACTTTATTTTCTTCCGAAATTTCCATCTAGAAGATTTATTTGTCCTTTGATGTTCCATGCTTCAATAATGCAAAGAATCTTACAAAAATGAGATAAATAATCAATCGATACAATATTTACACAAATAACTATTAATATTTTATTTACACTAAAGTCGGGATTTTAACATAAAAACCAAAAGAAAAAAGCGAATAATGCCACAAAGTACTACTCTAAATAGCGACATTTTGGCACTTATCAACTCTCCCCAACTTACAACATTGTTTATCCTCAAACAAAAGTCCATCCAATATAAACAAACATGAAGCAACATTCAAGAAATCATGAATCAATAAGTTTTGAAAACAAAGACAATTGTATGGTTCAAAAGAATAACGTATGCTTAACACTATACTACAACGGTAACATGAAAATAAAACAAATCCTAAGTATAAAAGTCATGCCAAATACTCTAAGACAACACATGCTCAATCACGAATCACACCTAGCAAAAATTCATCAAGGGATGAAAATCACACAAACATGAGAGACTTTACACTCACCCAACAATCTTGCAAAAAAAAGATTAAATTATACATTCATCCTAAAAACTCGTATCGAAAATATAAAAGCAAGAATCACAAAGGCTTTCAATGTTGTAATGAGGCTTGGATAACAAGAACGTTTCATATCTAAAGGCCAATGAAACTAAATTGCCGAATCCTACGAGAGAAATCACTTCCCACAATTTTAAGCAATAAAAAACTATACAACCTTATTTCATTACGCCAAATTACAATCTTGATCTTATTCCCTTTTTTTTCAATGGTTTATATTCTTTCTCTTTTCTTTCTTTTTCTTTTCTTTCTTTTTCACACATTTTTTCTTTATCAACCACTTTATTTTTCAACCTTTAACAACCAACTTATAAGTAATCAATCACTTCTCTCCTCAACTTGAATACAACCACACCAAGGGACATGAATGCTATCACTTTCTAATGCAATAAAAAATTTAAACCACAATATATGATTGAGGGTTCAAGAAACAAAGATCAAAGTCCATTGAAAAATAAGTGAACTAAACACTCGTTCACAAGCATCATAGTTCAACTACAACACGAATGTTAGGGATGGCAAACAGACCCAAACCCGCAGGGCCCGCCCGCACCCGAACCCGAGTCAACGGGTGAAAACCCGAGTTGACTGGGTTTGGGTTCGGGTTCGGGTGCCACCCGATATTTCGAGTGCGGGTTTGGGTAGTGTGAAACCCGCGCCCGAAACCCGAAATCACACCCGAATATATATATATATATATATATATATATATATATATATATATATATATATATATATATATATATATATATTTTTTTTGGGAAAGTTGTAAGAAAATTGTAGGAAAAATATATTTTATGTATTTTGTTGCGGGTTTAGGTTTGGGTGAAAAAACCCGAACCCAATGGGTGTGGGCGTGGGTGTTATTTTATCACCCGAATAGCTTTTGGGTTTGGGTTCGGGTTCGGGTGGTAATTTCGGGTGCGGGTTTGGGTAGTATAAAACCCGCACCCGCGGGCACCCGTTGCCATCCCTGACGAATGTTGCCAAAAAGGCTCTAAGGGGTTATGCACTTTTAGTTAGGTGGTTATGCTCAAAATCAAACAACATGCCTTGATCCTTTTCATGCTTTTATACAATCAACACAAATAAAAGATTAAACATAATTAAATCTAGTTAAAACAAGAATGTTGGTCTCCTACATATAGTAAACTAGTAACAAACCCGTGCGTTCGCACGGGTTCTGGTATGGGATGCGCATTTGTTTCAGATGTATATTTTTTTAATTAAAAAAATATTTGATTATCCGTGAGAAAATAATAATTAAATGTATAGTTAATAAAAAAATATTTTGATCAGTAACTCCATGTTCCCGTTAATAATCAATATTTTGATCAATAACTTCATGTTCCCGTGTACAAATATTATTTTCATTTAGGTAGTGTTATCAAAAATATTTAGATCAATAGTAAATTTTTGTATATAAAAATATTTAGATCAATAATAAATTTTTTTCTGTATATCATTTTTTGATAAAAAATATTTAGATCATAAATACTATTTTTTATATAAAAATATTTAGATTACGAATAATTTTTTTCATCTTGTTTTTATGTAGTTATAGAGAAACTAATGTTTCCATCTTATTTTTATGCTATGCACAAATTTATTCACATATGCACGAGTTTTATCTAGTATCAAACTCGTGCATGCACACGTGTTCGGATGTGTTACGCGCATTTGTTTACATAATATATTTATTTTAAATATAAGATTAAAAAAGAAAAGAAAAATATTTAGATCCATAATAAATTTTTCGCAATAAAAATATTTAGATCAATAATATTTCTTTTCGTATAAAAATATTGTTTTTGTTTATGTATTATTAAAAAACTCGTGCATACGCACGTGTTTTGGTCTGTTACGGGCATTTGTTTACATATTATATTTATTTTAAATACAAAGTTAAAGAAGAAGAAAAATATTTAGATCAATAATAAATTTTTTGCATATAAAGATCTTTAGATAAATAATAGGTTTTTTGCTGTAAATTATTTTTATATAAAAAATATTTGATCATAAATATCATTTCTCGTATATAAAAATATTTAGATCAATAATAGATCAATAGTAAATTTTTATATATAAAAATATTTAGATCAATAATATATATTTTTTCGTATACATTTTTTATTAAAAAATACTTGGATCATAAATATCATTTAAATTTAAATATTTAAATTGAATATTTGTGTTATCTTTTTAATATAATATAATATATTATTTTTTTAAAAAGATCTTGATTGCAAACATAATAATAATGACATACTAAATTACACGGTCACACTTATGAAAAAATGCTGTAACACTCTATTAAATTTTATTAACGTGTACATTAGTTAAACTTTGCACTACTTTGTTTTCTCTCTCTAATACTCTATTATTAAACTCAATTATTTTTTTACCATCATTTTAATCAATAAATAAATATTCCATCAAAATTTATTTACTTCTTTCTTTTTTTTCTTTAATTTTTTTCATATATAAAAGGGTATTTTTCTATAGTTATTCTAAAATATTTATATATAATAATAGTAATAAAAATTAATTAATTTTAGATTAATATACCCTTGGGGATTAAATAAATTTTGAAATAGCTTCAACATTGAAACAGACACACTTTATTATGATAATAAAAATAATTAATTTTAAATTTATATATATTTTATTACCAATATCTATTTCTCAACCGTTGTAGACACATTTTAATAGATTTTAATAGGGTCATAAAGTAATATTTACTAATAAGATTTAAAGAAAAGTAATTAACACACTCAAACCATAAATCATCTTTTAATTTCATATAAAAAATTTATAAAAAATTAATTAAAAAATATAATGAAAATACGGTAAGTCATAATTAGACTAAAAAAGACATTGTGATGAAATAAAGATAAATAAATAAATTTATTAGTAATGTAATATAAAAAAAAATAGAAACGTGTGAAGTAGTGGTAAAATGCAATAATAAATTAATTTAATAATGAATTAATATAGAATGATATATGAAATGAAAAAGTTTTGTTAGAAAACAAATAATTTTTTTAGTAGTTATATAAGTAAAAGAATAAATATTACATAAATTAAAACAGTATGGAAAAAAATGAGGTGATGTTGTATTTTATTTTAATGAACAAACGTGTTATAATGGATCATCTCTAATATATTATATTTTGACATCTATGTAGTATATGTTCTTGCAGGTTGATTTTATATTATTTTAATTAACATAATAATTTCATCAATATTTTAAAAACACATATAAATGAATAATTGAAAATAATTGATTTGATATCTCACATTAAAGATTTTAACCAAAAATAAAGATTACTATTGTTATATTTTCTATATAGGCATACGCTGAATGTAGTTTTATGATTTCATATATTGATATAATATTTTTTTATAGTATTTTTATATTGAAAAAAATTGTGACATTCTAATAATTAAAAACTACATTTAATTCCATAACTATCCTCCAACACAAGGTTTATACAATTACTAATATGAAAAAGTGATAATGGTGACAAAATATGATAGAAAAGTTTTTTTAGTTTTGTTAAGTTATTTATAGAAATTATATTATGATTATGAACCAATATTAATGAAAAAAATTAAAGAGAGATTTTGCACATCATATATAAATATTTATTCTTATGGTAAAAAAGGAAAATTTACAAAGATAATTTTTTTTTTGACCAAAGCAAACTTAACTTCTTTCATTCAATAAAATTGTTGCAATACAATGAGGTAAATAATTAACAAAACTACGTCGAGACCAAGAATTGGCCGCCTTTGTTAAACAATGAGCAACCATATTCGCTTGACGCTTAACAAACTCTACCTCGAAGTTTGGAGAATCGAGAAGCAATAGCTTAATAGAACGAATAATAAAACTAAAATTTACAAAGATAATATTTTTAATCTATTTTATTCTTGTGAATGAACTATAATTAAAAATGGCAAATAATGTTAAAAATTAGAAAATATATATATATATATATATATATATATATATATATATATATATATATATATATATATATATATATATATAATAGTATTACACCTACTAATTTTCTTTTAATGACAAATAAAAGAACATTTTTGTTATGGCAAGAAAACTTCATATTTAAATTATGATGGAATCATATTCATCGGTTCATGTGTATACTCATTCTATAATGTATTGTACTTAATTTGTAGACACAAAGTAACTTAATTTGTTAGCGTCTTTAAAATGCCGCAGATTATTTTTATCAATAAATTTATTGCATTCTAATTTTCGTCACAAATAAACGTTTATTGCATTTATTTCAAAACAATAACAATTTAATTAAACCTCATTTAATACTCCTTATCCAGTGCCCCGGGCACTGGTTAGCAGGACCCTATTAAAAAAGACTTTTACATGTTCTACCTCCCAGAAATAGTTGAACTAAATACTCATATTAAAAGGAAGACTCTAAGCAATATAAAAGTAACTTATTTATTATTGTTTTACATGATGTCCTGTAGCAAAACAGACCTAAATTGTCGCAAAACAGAAGTCAAATCATGCAAAAAGTAACAACCAATTGTCATAGCTGATAAAGGTAGCAGGTCACAATTAATGATGAGTTAACCCTTGCTTGCAGAATTTTCAAAAAAGCAAGAAGCTATCAATTCTTTTGACCGGTTTCAAACTGCATACAGGCTGAAATAGATGTAATTTTCTGTGCTGGAGAAAATTCAGAGAAAAAGAAACCACACCAAAACAAATTTATAAGTAAACCCATAAAAAATAAAATTAAATAATATATAACAATAAAGAGGATGGTGAGTAAAATAATAAAAAAACTAACATTTTTATGTAAATCCAAAAAGAAAAACATTTAACTAAATGTGTAAGCCCTATTTTTTTTTTTACTATAAATCAACCATAGAAGAACTATAAAGACAAGATTTGACTAATATAACAAAAAGATGTGATTTTAAAAATAAAAAAAAAAGAAAAAAAAGAAAAGATAAACATACCTTAGAGATGGATGAAGAAGATGAATATCCTCCATAAGCATAATAAAATCTGTCAGAAATTCAAAACACAAAATATTTAATCAACAAATCATTGTTCAATTAACAATAAATCATATTTTGGTTGAAAGATACAACTTTAGATTCAAAAAATCAATACCAAACTTTTTTGAAACTTCATATTTTTAAGATCTTTTTTTCTTTCGACTCGCCAGATCTGTTGAAAACCTAAAATAAAATAAGAGGAAAAGTATGTGCACAATAAGGTGAAAAAGAGAAAATAAAGATGAGATTTGACTAATATATAACAATAAGAAGTGATTTTTAGCAAGAAGTTAAAAATACCTTTCAGAGTTAGACGAAGAAGATAAACAATATCCTCCATAAATAGAACAAAACCTGTCCGAAAATCAAAGCCCAAAATATATAATCAACAAACCATTTTGATTTTAAATATGGAGATTTTGATTTCAAATCCGGTGGATTCGGTGGTTTTGATTTGAGATCTAGTGTTTCCGCCATAAGTCATTTCAGATCGGAAAGATGAATGAGAGAAGATAAATATTCACTGAAGAGTGATGAATAGAAACTGAAAAACATAAAAACAAAAACTGAGTTAGTTAGTAAAACATGCAAAATAAATAAAGGTTTGTAAAATAAAATTTACTCCATGGATGATGAGTGAGTTGATAAAGAAGATGATGTCTTCAGGTGTAAACTGATAAGTGAAAAAGAAAAAAAAAAGTAAAGAGAGGTTTGAGAGAGATCTCAAAAGAAGAGAAAATAAAAAAGAGACTTGTATGAGCAAAAAGAAGAAAAAGTAAGTTAGACAGAAAAAGAACAAAAAAGAAACAATGTATTGGAAAATCAAAGACAAAAAATGCAAAAGTTAAATTGCATTGGAAAAGACAGAGTTGATTTAAAATGAGGTTAATAAAATATGTGGAAATATGAAAAAGTTACTAAAGAGCATTAAATGCAAGAAATGTAGTACAATTGAAAAACAAAATTGTGTTAATATTATCAGCATTTTCACGTGAGATAGCAAAGTAAGAGTTGGAGAATAGAGAAGCTAGACATGTGGCACATTGTAGAAGCAGAAGGGTATAATGGTACTTTCCAGAGCAATTGATTTTCTTATATTGTAGATAATGGAAAGCTTCCTCACATTTAGGGTAAGATCTAAAGTGATTCAATAATGAACAAGTAGTGCAAAAGAACGAATGGCATGATATTTGTACAAATTACAATTTTCATATTCATGTTATGTTCTAGAAAGCGATAAATGTGTACCTTGACAATGTATCAACTTCAAAACTATCAATACCACACAATTGCATTTTGAAACAATCGAACTTGAAAAATCACTCCATGCTTCTTCAAACCAATTGACCAATTTTTGAAGAAAAATAACAAACAAAAATATTATAAATTACTACTACTATTTTCTACTCTAAACGATCTTGGTGAAAGTGGGTAAGAGGGCCGAGTGAAAAGAATTTCCACCGGCATCAGCCCAAGGCGCACTTAGCGACACCAGAGCAAGCTTAGCACGCGCAAAATTCTAGGGCGCGCTTAGCGTTATCAGACCGCGCTCAACGCGAGCAAGTATGTCCCGAAACTCCAAAACGCATCCAAATGACATGCATTTCATCCACCTTCACCAACACTATGTATAATACATAAATACAAAGCTGTAAAAGTATGAAAAAAATTAAGTTGCCTCCCAACAAACGCTTGTTTTACGTTGTTAGTTCGACGCTTTTATGTATGCAAAAACGGTCCTTCATGTTGCCTCTTTGCTTGGCTAGTTGTTCACCAATGACTACTCCTAACCAACCACTTTAGCAAACGTGAAGAGAACAAAAATATATACAATATACACAAGTATAGAAAACATGTACAAATATACACTTATAGAAAACATATACAAGTGAATATACAAATATGTAAAAATCTCAAAAATATCGAAATTATTGCAATGGAATTCAAAATCAAACGCCAATCCCCAGCAACAACGTCATTTTGTTGAAGCGGTAAATCAACAAGCAAAAGATTAGAAGCATTATGGGTTTTATCGTCTCCACAGGGATCGATGCAAGGGAAAGAATGTCGTTCAACAATCTTCACGTTTCTAAGCTTAGTTTTGAATGATTTAAAAAAGTTAAATGCATAAAGTAAAATTATGGACAAGAAAATAAATGGAGTCCTTAGCGAATAGGGAACTTGTCAAGCTTTGGATGTAATCTACACGTCAAAGACTTAAAACTATCGATTAATTGTAAGTAACCTAAACAACTCATCAATATCATCATGTATCCCTCACATCAGTACCCATGTCTGCAACACATACGAGAGTTCTACCTTATTTCTTAATCGACGATCTCTCAACCCATTAAACAACAAGGAGCATTAAGACTCGATATCCACATATGAATATTAGATCTAAATCTATGTGTAGAGTTTAGAACCTAATAGATATCCATCCTAGATCCAGATTTGAAGAGTATATGTCTATAGCAACTCAAATCCAAGCATAAAACAAGTAAACACGGATAACATCGATAAAGATTTGTAAAAGAGATATTATAAAATGCCATGATTAATACATATACATAAAATCAGAGTAAACTAAATACAAACCCCAACAATGGAAAATACACAGAGAATATGGAAGAAGAATCAAACATCTCACGCAATGTCAATCACAATAGAAGAAAAACCCCACTTCAGATCATCAAGATGCAAGCTCCAATGTTTTTTCTAAGCCTATCTTCCAAGGAATGAAGTTGATGGAGTTGGGAGCGAAAATTCCCCAAAACCATCAAAATGGTGAAACCCCTTTCTCAAAATTGGGTCACACTCTCCAAAATCTCAAGAGAAATCTATTTATACAAAGTAAAAATCGCAGATCGCACTAAGCCTAATCAGAGATTGCTTAGCGCGGATCCACTTATTACACAGCAAACTGACTTAATTCATGCTACGCGCAGGAAAAGGGCACTTAGCACGCTTTCCTCTGCCTTAGCCCCACTAAGAATACTTTGACTTGCTAAGCCCAACCTGTGACTCTTTATTTTCTTCAGAAAATTGCATCTTGGAGCTTTATTTTCCCTTTGATGTTCCATGCTTCAATAATGCAAAGAATCCTACAAAAATGAGATAAAACAACCAATCAATTCAATATTTACACGAATAACTATTACTCTATTATTTACACTAATGTCGGGGTTTTAACATAAAAACCAAAAGAATAAAGCGAATAAGTGCCCCAAAATACTACTCAAAATGAAGACATTTAGACACTTATCATCTAGTAACTATTTTAGAGTCAATTTTGATCCATAAAGAGTTTCTCTTTTTGATATGAGCATTTTCAATGGTTAGAATAATGCTTATTAGCTTTACATAAAAAGAGTTATGAATACTAAGGTGAGCAGCAAAATAACCAACATGGTCATCATTTTCAACTCTGAACAAATCAGTGCAAGATGAAGGAACAAGTTCATCTAGAGATGAATCATCTATATTTTATTTGATCCAAATAGAAATTGAAGGGAACTATAACACTTCTTTGATTTGAGGAGCCATAGGATGATATTCTGAACATTAAAAGCCTTGAGGATACACAAGTTGCCCATGGAAGGTCTAGTTGCCAAATTACTAGAATTGCCCTTGATAGAGACTAGGGAAATAATCTTGAAAACCAATGAACTCTGATAGGAAAAAGATTTTTCCATGTTATTCTTGCATTGCCATTTGATACTAAAAGTGGCAATGATTGTTGCACAAATCACAAGTGAGCATTAGGGGCTCCAATCATTCTTGTAGGCATTTAGTACAAAGGTAAAATAATTGAAGTCAATGATATGATTGATGGTGCTTTGCAGTCAGGTTCCAAGTTTGCATCCCTTCATTGATAAATTTTCATAAGTTTGCATTATTTTGTGTATGATTAAACCAATGAAGAATGTGAAGGTGGAATTGCAATGTTCAAGATGTACTTGGCTCATTCTTTTGAAGGACTTGTGGACTACAAGTGTAAGAGTGTGCATATTTTAAGAAAAGCATACATGAAATTGAGTGATTCCACATTAACATGTATTTGTTCTACTCCAAAGGAATGACTATTTTTATAACATGATTATGAATAGCAGGGAACAAATGATGTAATTTCAAAGGGATATATCGTTTGTGATTGAAGATATAACTTTTAACATTGCAAAAGAGTTTTTGAGTAATTTGAGTTGAGATATTGAACAAGTCTCAAATAACCCCAACTTTAGATCACTTGTAAGACCAAAAACATTTTAGTGTAAGATAGGTTTTTATTTATAAAATAACGAGAGAATTTAAAATAATTTTATTAAAATTTACTGTTTAAAATTCACATGGTAACATGGAATATATGAATCATTTTGTCCAAATTAAATTTAATAAATTTTAAATAATGCCTAAAAGCAAATTCAAATTGAACAACAATATTTTTTATTTATTCAGACTATGATCAAGCATAAAGATGGTGCGTGTAACACCCTAATTCTACCCTCGGTAATTAATCAAATAATCAGAGTATAATAATTAAAACATGAGAATAGGATATCACATTTTCTTAGAAAATAACCATACATGCTCAAGTTAAACAAGTTGATACATAACACTTATATACGGATGAACCAAAGTAAACTTCATATATATTAACTTCACATTTTAATACACAACGGAAAATATTCATATTCATGTTATTAAAACACTTTACATCCAGCATAAACAACATGTATCCCATTTATAAGCCCACATGGCAACTTTAGAAATACTTTAAAAATAACTAAGATTCAACTATGAAACAACCAAATGTTCATCCCTTCCCGAGTGTTGCATATCAGAGCATAACCCGACTCGACATAAGCAACAGAAGATTAACATCTTCCGAGCCACTACGAAAGCGCACTAATCTTATTAACCTGCGCGTTACCAACATAGGAGTAACATTCAAACAGAAGGGGTGAGATATCTACCAATATAATTGAGATTATGATAAATCATATATTTTGGAATTAGATCATATAAAATTACTACATTGCGGTGTTATCATCACAAATCACTTCACATCATTATGTTCAACAAACAGTTCAATTCACGATTCAAGTCACAACACATCACATAAATTCATACACGTGCAATATAAAATGAGACACTAACAATGCACATGCATGTGATACCCAGGGCTTCAGCCCCCATAGCTAATTGCCAATTAATAGAGGCAGCAAACAAGGAATAAGCCTTCCTCACAATTTGCCAATCCAGGCCGTCATAAAATATGCAAATGTATGTGACTCGATGAATGCAACATCACATACTTAACAACAACAAAACTCGTCACAAGGAATACGCCTATATCACTGTTTTTACCAATAATTAGAGGTAAATTATCAACATCACATCGTCGCAGATTTATTATTATAAACTCTTTCATCTTCGTCATAACATCGTCACAACAACAACACAATATGATAGCAACAATAACTCAGCATCAACTCAATAAATCAACACAAATAATTTAACGGCAATTCAACGATAAATTAAAATTGGCTATCAAGTCTACAATTTTATCTTGCCAATAATTAGAGGCAATTCAACTGAATTCGTCACATGCAAGTTACATACTCTCAACAAAGATTCAACATACACATTCAACCGAAATAACCTACACGCGTTCCGTAATTTTTCGGATAGTTTTTGATTTAAAATCACTAATACTCCTATTTGGTATTGTTTTTCATCAATTCTTATTATTACTACCAGTCCCTGTTATTGAAAACTTGTTTCTGCTGCAACTACTAATTCCTACTGTCAGCATATGATTCTGCTGCTAAACCAATTTGTGTCCTTCAATTCCACACTATATTACCAGCTAAGTTATATATATATACTTATGACATTTTAGTTGAGCCTATTACTAATTTATTTTCCTACTAACTAATACATTGCATTTGTTATTTATCACTTCTGTTAATTATTCTTATTGAGATAAATATACCAAATACTCAGTTGTTTAATTCCCAAAACCATACTAATGTATCTCCTAATTATACTCTGTGATCTATATTTATATTAGGCTAGCACAATTAAAAAACAATTAAGAAAAGGACACAGAAGTTCAAGTGGTACTATATTTGCATCAGACTAAACAATTAGGAAAATAGACAAATTCAAGTGGCACATTATTCTTATGGGGCGCCCACCCCCCTTGTATTAGTGATCTGGGGCCCCACACCAAGAATATGGGGCGCCCACCCCTTAGCTTGGTGGCTCCCGCCATACTTCCTTGGCTTATGGGGCGCCCACCCCTTACTGGTGTGGCCCCCGCCCCCAATTCTTCATCTTCCACCATTTTCTTCTTCTTCTCCTAATTTCAGAATTAGTTTTCACTCGTAACTTCGTCGATCCATTTACATAATATCCAGTATTTCCAGGACACCAACTCCAATTAAATCAACATGAATAAATTTTTCAACAACATTTCATTGACAAAATAGAATCAGTCTCATCATCGATTTCAGAAAATATCCCAACATCAACATCAAACACAGACAACAAAACAACCAAACGCAGTAATTTCAACAAATCTTTACAAATCATGGTGTTATATTTGTTGATCATGGTTTTATATAAAGTTTTCTTTACAAATCTTTTTTGATTTTTATCTTAGATTTTTGCTCTGTGCTAGGGATTTGAGTTGTTTTAGAGATAGACTTCTTAAATCCTTATCTAGGATGATTATCTGTTAGTTTCTGGATTTTAGAGATAGATTTAGAGTTAACAATCTTTATGGGTGTCGAAGCTTAATGCTTTCGTGTTAGTTGTGTTGGTTGAGAGATCGTCAATACGATCGATATGGATGTCTGCTTTGCTGTTGAGGTTGGCTGAGAGATCGTCCCCGAGATGATATAGTAGTTCTCTCTACTTTGGGTTAGAAATGACTTAGGGTGTGAGCGATGCCGGATGACATTGACGAGTATTGTAGGTTGAGTGTAACTGGTTGATAAGTTTAATTTTGTGAGAAGTAGATTATATACCAGGATTGATAAGTCTCTTTTTTCCGAAGAATGAATTCTTTTGGGTTAATATTTACTTTTCCATTTTCATAAATTCATTCAAAACCAAACTCATAATTTTAGAAACTGTTGAACGGCAGTTCAATGCACTAGTCCCTGTGGTGACGATAAATTCCCGAATAAGTATTTCCAAAACTTTTGTTGCTTGCCGCTTTACCACTCCAACACCAATTCTCCTAGAATCCTTTTCCTCTTCCTGTTACTTCTCTCACGTACAGCTTTTCACCAATTTTTCCAACTAACCTAGTTTCTCTCTCTTTTTATTTTAATTAAACCTAATAATAATCTTAGTAACACTAATGGGCCTACTTCTCACACTCTCACTTTACTACACACCACCATCAAAACAAGCCCAACAACATTATTATACTATTTAATATTATTATTATTATTATTATTAACCAACTAGTATTATTAATAATATTAATCGACCGACTATTCAATAATTAATCAACTAAATAAATCAACTATCAACTTGACAACTTAAATCAACATCTCACAACATCACATAAAAAATATAAATAATTTAATTAAATATTAATTAAATTATCAGGGCGTTACAGTGGAGTGGTACTTCACACTGGTGTATGCGAGTCCTAAGGAAAAAGGAAGAAAAGAGTTATGGGAAACTTTAAAAGTTGTTGTTCCGAATATGAGAGATGGATGGCTACTGGCAGGTGACTTCAACAATATTATGTTGGCTTCAGAGAAAAGAGGTAGATCCCCCACATTAATATGGAAATGTAATCTTTTTAAGGGTAGAATTAACTCTTGCAATCTCGTGCACATCGACTCTACAGGTCACAAATTCACACGACAAGGACCTATTCATCATAGGGGACTTAGAATACACTACTAGAAATTTGGCCTACGGCCACGCTAAAATTTTCCACAGCTCAGAAACTGTGGCCACATATATGATTTGGCCATGGTTATCAAAGCGTAGACGTATGTTATAGAATATTGAATCCGGAGTATAAAACTGTGGCCTTTACTTCAATTGCCACGGTTATAGAACTGCAGATATTTTAAGCCGCAAAGAAAAACAGCGGCCTTATAATTTTGACTAAAACTTGTGGCTCAAATCCAAAAATTGAGTGCCCGCCATGTTTTCCCTCTTTTCTTTTCGTTTCCCTCTTTCTCTTGTTTTATATTTTATTTTATTTTTTAAGATTAAAAAGAAAAAAAACTAAAACAAATAAACATAAAATGGGATTAGGGTTAAGTGACTTTGGGATTCTTCTCTTCTCCCTCTCACGATCGTGAAGCAGCAACGGCGCTGACATCACCACACAGCCACCGTGAACATACGAATTATCACCTCTCATCTCGACTCTCTTCTATCTCTGGTCTCCACGCGTTCTCAATCTCCCTCTCTTCTCAAATCCCAGGTTCTCTCTCGGTACGAAGGTCACCACTCAGGTACGTCTTCGACTTTTACGCTTCGTTTTCTCCATATCAAATTTCCTCCTCTTTTGCTTCTGAGTTTGAATCCTCTTCTGTGTTTTTCGTCTTTGTTCCAGTTGTTGATACGTGGATGGAGTTGATGTGGGTTGAAGGTTCCTTCTGGGTTTGTGAAGACTTGAAGGATCGATTGAAGAAGATGAAGAGGTGATGCCGTTTTCTTTTTCTTCTGCAGATTGATGAATGGTGACTGAAGGTTAAAGAAAAACGGTTATGGCGAAAGGTTGAATGAAGATTGGATCGAAAGAGATGGGGTAAAGGGAATGATTTCTGTTAGAGGTTGTTATGAGGTGAATTTGAGAGAAGGATTTCTGTTAAAGGTTAGTTCTTAATTAACGATCCTTGATTGTTTATGGTTTTTTTCTTTGATAAGTAAAAACAAAACAGACTTTGTTTTCTAGTAAATTGAAATCCAGTTTTTGTATTGTTATTGGATTTTGATTTTGGAAGGTAAATGACAAAATTCAGATGTCTTGTTTATGTAATTTTTGTGTCGATTCCTCTCACCTTTGTTGGCATTTTTGAATTGTTGATTAAACATTAGAATTTGTCTCAAATTATATCTACAAATCGTCATTCCCTGATGCATACCTATTGTTATTATATTATTAGGACAAATATTTTGAAGATGCAAAACTCATAATTGAAGCCATAAAAAGTAAAGGTGTTGCATCTGTCGGGGCTGCTGGATTTTGTTGGGGTGGTGAGTGCTACTCATTCTAATCATTTTTGTATATCTTCCTTTGCTTAATGTTCGAAATGCAACTAAGCTTAAATTGAACTCACACAATGTAATATGTTTACTTCCTTTTGTCAGCTAAGGTTGTTACTGAACTCGCGAAATCCAAACTTATTGAAGTTGTGGTGCTTTTATATCCATCATTTGTTTCTGTGGATGACATAAAGGGTATGGATTTTCAATTTTTGTATTCTTAATTTGCATTTTCAGGTTCCAATTCCGTTGACATCAACAGGAATGGAGATGCTTGGGTTTTATCATGCTTTCAATTATTCCCTTTACCATTTCAGAATTAGAAGGGGCTGCCTTGACCTTTAGTTTAATGAGATGGTGGAGGATAAGGTGCAGCCACACATTCATAGGATTTAATATATATTTATGACTTGAGGATGATGATGCTAAAGCGGCAATTGTAACGCCCGGAAATTCGATTATTTGCTTAATCTAGACGTTTGGAGTGTTTAGTGAAGTTTTCGTATTTTGAGACGATTTAGTCGGTATTAGTTAGGGATAGCGGATCGATATTTAATCAAGAATTTTGATATTTTCAGTATTAGAAATATTATTGGAATAATAGTTGAAGTTTTGGGAATTTTCTGAGTAATTAAGATTAGACCGAAAATATTCGATTTAGTCGAATTTGGATTGTCAGTGTTATTTAAGGGCACATTTGGAATTATTAAATTGATGTCGGAAAATAATATTAAGAATAATATTATTTATAAGTCGGAAATATTATATCGGTGGAATATTATTTAAAGTGATACATTGTTATTTTGAGTTATTATTCTTATTGGGCCTAAATTAGTTTGTGAAAAAGAAGTGAAAGACTAAGCCAATTGCAAGTGATAAATTAGGGTTTTAGAGAATGAGAAGTGTAGTTTGTCATTTTGGAGAGAACAAAGTTTGAAGAGAAGAGAAAGAGGCAAGTTTTGAAGGAGAAGAACAAGCTTAGAGATTTCATCCATGGTGTCAAATTGAAGATGCAATTAGAGACCCATTGAGTTGCTTCCATTGATAAGGTAAGGGTGGGGTTCTCTTTCTATAATGGGGCTCATGAAACCTTGTATGTTGGGGATTAGGGGATTAGGTTATTTCATTTGCTTGTGTTAAAATGGTGCTGGAAATTTTGAAACTGTTATATTAATGATGTTGCTCTTCGTTGGATTTAGAATCAATAACGTCACGACGTCTACAACGAGGGTCTGTGTCATTCTTAAGCTTACTAAGTTGTGTGTTTGTTTCATATGCACATATATGCTGTTACAGAAATCTGTATATAATATCCTTTTGTTTAGAAGAATGATTTAAGGAGTAAGTCATGGCCTTAGGACGACCGGAAAGCACAGGCGACGACCGACATGGTAGTGGTCGTGTAATTTCCAATTTTTTTATTAAGCCTAACAACTAGGTGTCTTGTTAATTAATGCAGTAGAATTGATGTCTATTTAATTCTCTTCTTTGTTAATTTGGTATATCATTATTATTTGGATAGTAAACATGTCATGAAATAACCATATATCTTAGTGACAGAAGCATAATAATATTACAGAAACACTAGGATTATAGAATTAATAAACAGTCCTGTTTGATTGAAATAGCCGAATTAAGCGGTATAATTAGTTGTCCGGAATTTGATGAAAATTGACGTGGTAGCTAAGTTTAATTAGTACATTAACGTGGTGGTGTTCTTTTGTCGAAATTCTGATAGTAATCGGTCGATTAAATTAATAGTTGAATTATTTTTTATAAGCCTATTTAATTAGAATAAATTGAACTTAGATTAACTATTCGGTTTAGCGGTAAATTATGATATCTTGAGAATTTAACCGAACGAATAGATTAATCGGTAAAGAATATAATTGTATCCGAATTAACCGATTGAGTTGGATTTTTGGTGATTTGGAAGTGTAACCCGAAGACTAATAAAGTCGTGAATATTAAGGATTTAACCGGAAATTAGATAACCGGTAGTGACGCGGGATATACCCAATTAATTAGAGATTATTAGGTGAATAATTTTGGTTAATTGATAATGGATTAGCGAGTTAATTTAAAGACTAATCTATGGAGGATTATAAGACTAATTTGACTTGACTTAATGTGTCTATTTGTTGTAATGATTTCGTTAATATGTAAAGTTATATGTTTGTCGTGATGTGTCGAAACATGGCGATGTTTGTGATGATTGGTAATACGTGATGTTGTATATATTCGTGATGATAATTTTGTGACTAAGTGAAGATGAAATATTATGGTGACGTGAATTACCTTGTATAATGGTAATTGATTGTGATATAGGCTTATGCCTCGTGACGATATGTGATTGTGATGAGTATGATGTGTTGTCTTGTTTGTCGAGTCACATTTCATATGCATACTCTGTGACGGCCTGGATTGGCAAATTAGTGACGAAGGCTTATGCCTTGTGCCTCAGATTCGGGCAATTGGTGACGGGGGCTGAAGCTCCGATTGGTACCACATGCATATACATGAGTCATGTCCCATGTGTCTTATGTGATCATAATTATGACGTTTTATGACTATATCCTGATTGTATTCCATGACTTGTTAAATGATGGAAGTATGTGAAGATGTAAATTGATGATTTTATGATTAGTATGATGACATTAATATTTCTGAATGCGATTAACTGAATATGTCTGGTGTGACTTATATGTGATGTTTTGTGTTTAGATGTTTATATGATGTTTTATGACTAGATGTATGACTTATATGCTATGACGTTTTGGGATTGGAATTGTGATTTATACTTGTGATTCATATATAATTGATGTGAATATGAAGTGTTGTGACTTGTTGTGAGATGTACGACATGTGAGATTTGTGAATTAGTGAAAGCATGAAGTGTATACCAATATTAATACTTGCGATGTGATAACTATATATGCCTGGATTCTAATATACAATTTATCATGTGCTCACTTATATGATTTGATATCTCACCCTTTTCTCTTGTTCGCCGTTGCCTTTATATTGGTAACGTGCAGGTGTTCGGGTATGAAGATTTAGTAGCTGTTTATCGAGTCGGTTGTCGCTCTGATACGTAGCACTCGGGGGGGATGATTTATGTTGTTTACCATGTTGTTGTTTATTGATTTATCTTAGTTGAACATGATGTTATTGATTTAAAGATTTTGAACTATGATTCC
This sequence comes from Vicia villosa, assembly GCF_029867415.1. Classification (NCBI taxonomy): domain Eukaryota; kingdom Viridiplantae; phylum Streptophyta; class Magnoliopsida; order Fabales; family Fabaceae; genus Vicia; species Vicia villosa. The sequence goes on along the minus strand of NC_081185.1, from coordinate 102,880,160 downwards.
GCCATGTTCTAATAAAAGAAGTTATTCTGTATTGAATGCTATTATATGCTGAGTATCTGATTAATTGATCAATGAAGTGCTATGTATCCGCTAAATGCGATGATATGATTTGTTGTTAAATGAATATGTGACGCCTCATTTGTTTGTCAAGAAATTTTTAAATACTCTGATATTTTCCGCATTATAATTGCCGGGTAGAAATGGGGTGTTACATTAGTGGTATCAGAGCAGGTCGATCTGTCCGACCAATGTTGTCTAATTGTTGTCTATCCCTTGTTACGCGACGAGTGTGTGAAACACTGTTGGTACTTATTTTTATTGTTGCAGGAAGTAGTTTGACGATAAGTGGGGGAGAAGCCTTGCTTCTCAAAGAGGTTTCTGTTGTATGAGATAGTCTGATGTGCTGTCAACAAGCGACGGTGAAAGTGTTATTGAGAGTTCTAGATGTTAACCGGATTCGAAGGCGACGTGAAGTTAAGAATGATTTTGGGAAGCAGAAGTTACAGAGTTACGATGTTCAGCACGGTTGAGGATTGTGAAGTTGTCAGTGCAAGTAACCTTTGTGTGAGATGCCGATGTTTGAGAAGTGATAGAGTAATGAAGTCGCAGTGGACTTTATGTTGGACTCGCATAAGTGATTGTCGGATGTAGTCGATGCGTGAAGTGTGGTGAATCGCGAGTTCGAGTTAGAAACTCGAAGATGCGCGTAACTGTGAAAAGAACGGTTGTCTCAGTGATATTAAGACTGGAACTTTGGTGAAAGAATGCGTCTCTCAAGGTATAAGGAGTTATGCTAGAGGCTGTTTGGAACATGTTTAAGTTGAAGAAAGGTGAGTTTCGGAGTGGGATCTCCGTAAGCGAATCGCAGGAAATTCAGAATCATTGTGAAACTTTAAAAATTCATAACTTGAGTTCCGGATATCCGATTTGAGCTCCGTTTGAAACGTCAGAAAGATAACGAGATGAATTGTATCATAAGAAGGATTGTGGGAAGATTTTATCACCAATTTGACGCGAGGAGGACTTTGGTTGAGACGAGGTGAATTGCGAGGTACGAGTATAGAAGTAATTTTGATGATGGAAAGACGTTGACGATTGTGTGATGCTAAGTGACTCTGAAGCGGACTTTGTAATATGTTTGACGACGGTGTCTCATCGACGTGATATAACGAGTAGGAAGTTATGGGAATTGTAAGGACCCAAAGTGAATTATTGGATTATGACGTGTTAATGGATTCAAGTGAGAATTCAGAAATGGCGCTATTATAAAGTAACGACAGTTTATACTCCACTATGGTTGTCAAATACTAATTGACAAATTGGGGAACTGATCACCCTCAATCCATTGTTAATGGTAGACGAAAATCGTGTTGGATGTTAAAATTTGTCTTGTTATCTTAAAAGCGGGGAAAGAGTATTGATATTGTATCGCGAGGGTAGTCGTCCACCAGTTTGTTTAACTTGATGAGAGGAGTGGTTGAGTAAGAGTTTGACGAAGTGAACAATTTGGGGTAGTGTATTTTGTGCAAGCGACTGTCGCAAAAAGGGAAAGATTAGAAGTACAAAGTGAGTAATGGTGTGCTGATGAGAATTAAAGCAAGTCTGCAGTGGATTGAAAATTTGTAAACTATACAGTTGACGGAATTTTAACAAGTGACTTAAAGAAGAATTATCAGAGTTGCGCAGCGGAAGCATTGTGTTGCACTGTTGTTATACGACTTGTAAGAAGTGAAGGACGATATGTCAGAAGACTGTGAAATGGAGTTATCTTGATGGTTGGATTGATAGACTGTTGGAATAAGTGCGATGAGCCAGGATGCTGCATTGGGTCGTAGATTATTGTGAATCTGGTAAGAATAGTAATGTGTTTGTGTTCTTGTGGAATCGTTGTTGTGCCGAAGAAGTAGTGATTGAAGTGTTACCAAACGCGATGTGGAGATTTGAGAATTGGATACGAGATTTGGTTGCGATGGTATTGTCAAGTAGATTTTCGAGGACGAAAATATTCTAAGTGGGGGAGAGTTGTAACGCCCGGAAATTCGATTATTTGCTTAATCTAGACGTTTGGAGTGTTTAGTGAAGTTTTCGTATTTTGAGACGATTTAGTCGGTATTAGTTAGGGATAGCGGATCGATATTTAATCAAGAATTTTGATATTTTCAGTATTAGAAATATTATTGGAATAATAGTTGAAGTTTTGGGAATTTTCTGAGTAATTAAGATTAGACCGAAAATATTCGATTTAGTCGAATTTGGATTGTCAGTGTTATTTAAGGGCACATTTGGAATTATTAAATTGATGTCGGAAAATAATATTAAGAATAATATTATTTATAAGTCGGAAATATTATATCGGTGGAATATTATTTAAAGTGATACATTGTTATTTTGAGTTATTATTCTTATTGGGCCTAAATTAGTTTGTGAAAAAGAAGTGAAAGACTAAGCCAATTGCAAGTGATAAATTAGGGTTTTAGAGAATGAGAAGTGTAGTTTGTCATTTTGGAGAGAACAAAGTTTGAAGAGAAGAGAAAGAGGCAAGTTTTGAAGGAGAAGAACAAGCTTAGAGATTTCATCCATGGTGTCAAATTGAAGATGCAATTAGAGACCCATTGAGTTGCTTCCATTGATAAGGTAAGGGTGGGGTTCTCTTTCTATAATGGGGCTCATGAAACCTTGTATGTTGGGGATTAGGGGATTAGGTTATTTCATTTGCTTGTGTTAAAATGGTGCTGGAAATTTTGAAACTGTTATATTAATGATGTTGCTCTTCGTTGGATTTAGAATCAATAACGTCACGACGTCTACAACGAGGGTCTGTGTCATTCTTAAGCTTACTAAGTTGTGTGTTTGTTTCATATGCACATATATGCTGTTACAGAAATCTGTATATAATATCCTTTTGTTTAGAAGAATGATTTAAGGAGTAAGTCATGGCCTTAGGACGACCGGAAAGCACAGGCGACGACCGACATGGTAGTGGTCGTGTAATTTCCAATTTTTTTATTAAGCCTAACAACTAGGTGTCTTGTTAATTAATGCAGTAGAATTGATGTCTATTTAATTCTCTTCTTTGTTAATTTGGTATATCATTATTATTTGGATAGTAAACATGTCATGAAATAACCATATATCTTAGTGACAGAAGCATAATAATATTACAGAAACACTAGGATTATAGAATTAATAAACAGTCCTGTTTGATTGAAATAGCCGAATTAAGCGGTATAATTAGTTGTCCGGAATTTGATGAAAATTGACGTGGTAGCTAAGTTTAATTAGTACATTAACGTGGTGGTGTTCTTTTGTCGAAATTGTGATAGTAATCGGTCGATTAAATTAATAGTTGAATTATTTTTTATAAGCCTATTTAATTAGAATAAATTGAACTTAGATTAACTATTCGGTTTAGCGGTAAATTATGATATCTTGAGAATTTAACCGAACGAATAGATTAATCGGTAAAGAATATAATTGTATCCGAATTAACCGATTGAGTTGGGTTTTTGGTGATTTGGAAGTGTAACCCGAAGACTAATAAAGTCGTGAATATTAAGGATTTAACCGGAAATTAGATAACCGGTAGTGACGCGGGATATACCCAATTAATTAGAGATTATTAGGTGAATAATTTTGGTTAATTGATAATGGATTAGCGAGTTAATTTAAAGACTAATCTATGGAGGATTATAAGACTAATTTGACTTGACTTAATGTGTCTATTTGTTGTAATGATTTCGTTAATATGTAAAGTTATATGTTTGTCGTGATGTGTCGAAACATGGAGATGTTTGTGATGATTGGTAATACGTGATGTTGTATATATTCGTGATGATAATTTTGTGACTAAGTGAAGATGAAATATTATGGTGACGTGAATTACCTTGTATAATGGTAATTGATTGTGATATAGGCTTATGCCTCGTGACGATATGTGATTGTGATGAGTATGATGTGTTGTCTTGTTTGTCGAGTCACATTTCATATGCATACTCTGTGACGGCCTGGATTGGCAAATTAGTGACGAAGGCTTATGCCTTGTGCCTCAGATTCGGGCAATTGGTGACGGGGGCTAAAGCTCCGATTGGTACCACATGCATATACATGAGTCATGTCCCATGTGTCTTATGTGATCATAATTATGACGTTTTATGACTATATCCTGATTGTATTCCATGACTTGTTAAATGATGGAAGTATGTGAAGATGTAAATTGATGATTTTATGATTAGTATGATGACATTAATATTTCTGAATGCGATTAACTGAATATGTCTGGTGTGACTTATATGTGATGTTTTGTGTTTAGATGTTTATATGATGTTTTATGACTAGATGTATGACTTATATGCTATGACGTTTTGGGATTGGAATTGTGATTTATACTTGTGATTCATATATAATTGATGTGAATATGAAGTGTTGTGACTTGTTGTGAGATGTACGACATGTGAGATTTGTGAATTAGTGAAAGCATGAAGTGTATACCAATATTAATACTTGCGATGTGATAACTATATATGCCTGGATTCTAATATACAATTTATCATGTGCTCACTTATATGATTTGATATCTCACCCTTTTCTCTTGTTCGCCGTTGCCTTTATATTGGTAACGTGCAGGTGTTCGGGTATGAAGATTTAGTAGCTGTTTATCGAGTCGGTTGTCGCTCTGATACGTAGCACTCGGGGGGGATGATTTATGTTGTTTACCATGTTGTTGTTTATTGATTTATCTTAGTTGAACATGATGTTATTGATTTAAAGATTTTGAACTATGATTCCGCCATGTTCTAATAAAAGAAGTTATTCTGTATTGAATGCTATTATATGCTGAGTATCTGATTAATTGATCAATGAAGTGCTATGTATCCGCTAAATGCGATGATATGATTTGTTGTTAAATGAATATGTGACGCCTCATTTGTTTGTCAAGAAATTTTTAAATACTCTGATATTTTCCGCATTATAATTGCCGGGTAGAAATGGGGTGTTACAGCAATTAAAATTTCGGTATCTGAAGTTACTCAGGTGATTTTTGAGTAAAGAATACCGATTGAGTTATTTTAGGAGTTGATAGTTTCTTGCCGGTTGTAATTATAGTTGGTTCGTATGACATGCAGACACCGAAAGTGCTTGAGTTGGCCAAGGAAATTAAAGAAAAGTTGAAAGAAGCTAGTAAATATGGTACAAATATTACTTTCTATTTCAATAATGTATGAAGTTTATGGTAAAAAATAATGTGTAAAGTTCTGTTTAGTGTTTTGTCTTTAGTCTTTCATTGTGAAGATGAAAGAATAATAGAATGATAAAAAGGGTGAATGATAAAAGAATAATAGACTGATGTGTTCTTTACGTATACAATATTGTTTAAATAATCTTATTCATATCTCTTTGTTAATTAACGAAATCTCTAAATAATTTTCATGCTTCATTGTTTTTTCTTTTCAAGTATTTTGGTCTTGCTTCTGTTTGTTTTATGATGGAACTACATCGGCTTGCATATGCTCATGTTCTATCATCACATGCATTGACCTGGCAAGTAAGTGCAAGATAATCAAGGCAAAAACATTCTATTAATTTGATCTTGAATTAGTAAATTATCTTGAATGAACTGTATTTATTATTGATGAACACCAAAATTTACTGCTGCACACATGTCTTGGATTTTTACACGAGGTTGATGAATCTGAAAACTTGAAAGAGTAAGGATGAAATTGATGTTACATAGATATGATTAAGAAACTCCAGGAAACTTAAACTATCAAGGCCAAGTGAAACTCTTTTTTCTATAATGAAGATTGCAGTTTTATCAATTCATAACAACAATATTTATACAAGTAATCTAATTTGGTGCTCATGTTCACATATCTGCAGATAGCTCCAATATATCTAACATCATGCATGAAGCAAGGAATGGGCTTGCTCGAGAATTTATTGTACAAACAATCTCATATGACTTTTCTTGACAAGCTTTCTATCAACCCATAAATAGAAAAGACAGTGAATTTTTGAATTGTGTCTTTACGCCCAATAATACATCATCTTTTTAATGAAGTCATTGTTATTGTGAATACTTTCTAATGGATGACTCTATAGTTACTTTAATTATTTCTCTCTGATGTATTATATCTGATAATACAAGTATCTTCTTGATGAGTACATCAACAATGGTACTCTAGCATTAAAGTTCTTAAATGATCCTTTTTTAGACATTCTAATTCTATGGTTTCTTTGATTTGCAGCTAACCCTTTTCTCAGGATTTGTCAGCTATCAGATGGTTAGAGATGCATATGATGGTTAAGTTTCCTTCATTGCCCTCTATCTAGATATTGCTTTCTTTATACTGCTGTAATGTTTTTGTATGTCTTATCCACAGAATGAATGATGTTGGATTGAATTAAGATGTTATATCAGAAACATATAGCAAGTGAAATCATAGAGCCGAATCCAGGACTCATTTTATATTTAGTTTTGGTTTAAGTTTATTAGATATATAATGTACTTAGTCAATCACGATGCTATTGTCATTGATGTGTAGACACTAAAATAATTTGTATTCATACAATTATAGTAATCAAGTTTTAAATTCTTCAAAATTAGTTTAAGTGATTGATGTGTTGGTTTGAAAAAGAAAATCAGCCCTTTGGACAAGTTTGGTTTCACTATTGGAGTACTTAGAACTAATTCTAAAAAATTAGTATTATTGTTGAAATTATATATATATATATATATATATATATATATATATATATATATATATATATATATATATATACCTTTATGTAATGACACAGAAATAAACCGTGGCAAGATTAATGGATTAGAATGTACAATATATAACCACGGTTTTAAATTTGTGGTCATAACCAAACCGTGACTATATCTTAAACCAAAACGGTATGTTAAACGTTAAATTGAAACCGTGGCTTTACCATATGGCCACAGTTTTTAAGTCATGGCAAGTACAAACCGCGGCCTTAATCAAGCTACCTAAACCGTGGCCTAAAAAAACCACAGTTGTAAAAAAGGCGTGGTCTATACCAAAAAACCGTGGACTTTACTTTAGGCCACGGTGTAGCAACCTGCCTCAAATATGAAGACTTTTAGAGTCGCCACCTATTCTGAAGGGCGAATAGGAAACCCTACGCAGTTAAGAGATCGGGGTAAGTTATTATAATCAGGTCGAGGGAAGGTGTTAGGCACCCTCAACCCTTTCCTATTGGCTTTGAATCTAAGGTAAAAGTTTATGGCTAAAAGTTAAGGTTAATAGCTAAAGTATTGAATAGGAGGAAAATTGAGATTTTAGGGAGGGGGACTCGCCTTGTTGCCAAGTGCCTACGTATCTCCTTAGGGAGAATCAGAGTCGACGTAGTTCGGGCACAAGGTTGTACGCCTTAAGATTGAATTTGTATTTGAAATCGTTTTTTAGAGGCTCTTTGAATGGCCTATCGTAGTTTGAATTTGATTTGAGGGGTGACAGTATTTTGAGGTTGGCGTACAACCTTGATTTAATTTGTTACTGTTAGATGCGGTGATTGATAGATTCAATCAGTATAGCTAACAGATTAATGATCATTTGCTGGTTACTCAGGTCGATAAATTCGATCATCGCAGGCAGCAAATTAATTGTGTTTTAATTTAGGTATCCTTATCTCTCGTCTAAAGCGACTGATAGTTTCAATCGGGTCGAGGAGAGAATTATGAAAGTAAGTAAGTTATACATTAATCATACAATTTTATTTCTCGTCTAATACGACTAATAGATTTAGTCGGTTTGAGGAGAAATTAAGCTAAGTTGTTAAAAATATAATCAAACAAATTTCAAAAGTTTATTTAAATAATTAATTATCATTAACCAAAATTTGAAGAATTAATTGATGAATTTTTAGAATAAAAATGAACAAATTTTAATTAATCACTTACCAATAAACTATTAAACAAATTCAAAGTTTTTTAATTGGATTTTATTTTTTGTTTATTACCAGGGGGTGCGTTTTCTCTTTAGGATAGGAAAGAGTGTGTGTTAATAGCAAACGGGCTGAGCCCATTAGCTTTTTGCATCCAGATGGTCGAGTGTGGTGAGGGCGTATAGTTTTTGGTGGGAGATCAAGATCAGGACCGTCTGATTTAGATCTTGTGACCTACATGTGTTTGGGTCTGAAAGTGCATGGTAAGTGAAACACTCTGAATCATATTCAGAGATGCTGCCAAATGTCCATAGGAGGACCAATGGCGAAGATCCAACGGCTAGGAGAGGGTTAACCAAAGAAACACAAAATTCCTCTCTCATTTTTCCTTTCCTTTTCTCTCTCTAAACTCTCTCTCCCTTCCCTCATGCTCTCGCCTCTCTCTAAGCACTTACCCAGAAAACCCCTAAAAACAAGAATAGCCACCGCACACCACCATAAACCGCCGTGAATCCCCAGATTCCGGTTGAATGTCCACCGGAATATTCATGTATTCAAACAAAAACCCAGAGTAACATGAACCCTACCCTAAATTAAACCCAGATTCCGATAATAACCCCAGATTCAAACATGCAACCGATTCAAACAAGAAAAACAACACACAAGCATGCGATATGGCGAAGTCCTAAGCTAAGTCGATGAAGGTTACCTTAAATCTTGAATTCAGGAACGTGTAAGCTCCTTCGTTCTAACCTCTTCGTTCTTTGCTTTGCAGGTTCGAAGATCGAGGACCAATATTCTTGCGGCGGCGCTTAGGGTTTTCTGGAGAAATTTTTCGATCCCCTTTCTAATTTCTTCTTCTCTCTTTTATAGTCTAGGTTTTCGATTTATTTTAGGGAAGATTAGATCAAATTAGATTTAATTTGCGTTTTGATTCAGATTTGTTCATTCGTGATTGTAATCTTGTTCTGAGTTAATGAGAAGATTCGATTCAATTTTTGTTTGTTAAAATTTGATTTAATTTGTTTTACTGAAGATTTGATTGGATTGAGTGTGAATCTAATCCAATACGTGGGCCTGGGCGAAGATTGAATTAGGGTTAGTTGTTTGATGAAGAACGGCGGCTAGGGTTTTGAGATGGTGAATGGCTGCGCAAAAGAGGGATGAAGATGATGATGAATAGTGGCCGGGTCGGTTTGACCCGGTCCACACGTAATCCATCAAAGGCCCATTGGTTTTTTTCGTGGCCCAACGAACAAAATGATAACAACAAATTAACTTAACTGATTTGTTTAAATTAATTAATTAATTAATCAGTAATAATAAACCTAATTAACTAACAATTAAAATAATAAGAATTGATAACCCTAATGATTAATTTTAATAGTGATATCATTATAATTTAATTTCTATTGACTTAGAAACAAATTATATAATAATCCTATTAATAATAATTCAATTAGTGATTAATAATAAAACATTATTTAAATAAAAATGCAAAAATGATAAAGATGTGTAAATGACAAAAAGCAAATGGACCCAAAATAACTTGGGCTTTAAATATTTGTCATTCACACCCCTATCCTCTTTCTTTAAACCAATCTATATAGGAGTTTTATAGGAGAGCGAGTTTGATAATAGATATATCAAACCCTATGACTCCTAATTTTTAACTCCCTTAATAAATTGAAAAACGAGAATCATATCGGGTAAATTTTGGGGTATGACAGCTGCCCCTATTTAATTACCTTAGATTGAAAAGCGTGAGAATACGCAGGTCTCACGCTTTTTCAGATCGAAGAGTTATTAAATAATGGAAGACCCCTAAATTTACCTCGTGCTTGAGTGTGAGCGAGATGATCGTCCTGCTAAAGCCTGAGTCTTATATAGCAAGGACTTTCCGTCAGTTGTGGTTAGCTTACCGTATTGCCAGTAAGCTTCCGTAGTTTGTGGACCCCAATAGGATTGCTTGCTATAGTTCTAGCAAGTTCACCTGCTCCAATAGGGTCCTTCGCGAGGGTTATGATTTGGATTGAAGTTGAAGGTGCCATTATCACTGCCAAGGGACTAACATGATAAGACGTAACGCGAGGGTTACGATTTGGTTTGAAATTGCCGTTATCACTGCCGTGATAAGACGTAACGCGAGGGTTACGATTTGGTTTGAAATTGCCGTTATCACTGCCGTGATAAGACGTAACGCGAGGGTTACGATTTGGTTTGAAATTGTCGTTATTACTGCCGTGATAAGACGTAACGCGAGGGTTACGATTTGGTTTGAAATTGCCGTTATCACTGCCGTGATAAGACGTAACGCGAGGGTTACGATTTGGTTTGAAATTGCCGTTATCACTGCCGTGATAAGACGTAACGCGAGGGTTACGATTTGGTTTGAAATTGCCGTTATCACTGCCGTGATAAGACGTAACGCGAGGGTTACGATTTGGTCTGAAATTGTCGTTATCACTGCCGTGATAAGACGTAACGCGAGGGTTACGATTTGGTTTGAAATGCCATTATCACTGCCGTGATAAGACGTAACGCGAGGGTTACGATTTAGTTTGAAATGCCATTATCACTGCCGTGATAAGACGTAACGCGAGGGTTACGATTTAGTTTGAAATTGATCATAGAGTTTGAAAAAGGGTTCAAGAGAAACCCAACTTTATCTGTAAAATGATTCTGTGCGAATGTATATGCTTATGACTTATTGCAGCTGCATGCATGCTTATGCAGATGGCACATATGTGAGTGTATATGAATATGGGTATGTATGATGATTTTGACGTATCATCTCTTGTCACGCATTGGATTTGTTTAGCTTTCCGAGCGGCTTTGCGGGTCTCAACTCAGATCGTCTGAAGTTAGTCTACTGGGATAATGCTTTCGGGGCCAGGTGTATATCGACTCCCGGAGATGTCGTGGTTTTCGCCCCCTTTATTTTAGTCTGATAGTTTGTATGTTTCTTGTTTTAAGTTCAAAGTTTTAAATTTATGAGAAATAAATTATTCTTTGCACTTGGTATTGATATGACGAGATATGCAGTGTGAAAGGAAAAAGCTTTTATTGATTATTGCCTTAAATTGGCGAATGTACAAAAGGTATGAGAGAAAGAAAAATGACAAATAGAAATGACATTAATACTGCTATCGCTCTTTTTTATCAAGGGTCCCAGTAATCCTTCGACCTTAGAAGCAGATGATTGCACGGATCCCTATCCTTTGTAGTTTGTCTTCAGCTTATGACCAATAATTCTGCCTTTGTTAGGCGTAATATTTCCTGACCGCATCGGAGTTGATTGGGTGCGGTAGCTCGTCTCCATCCATTGTAGTGAGAACTAACGCTCCTCCTGAGAACACTGTTTTTACAATATATGGACCTTCGTAGTTAGGTGTCCATTTTCCACGGGCGTCAAGTCGAGGTAATAGTATTTTCTTGAGAACAATATCACCTTCTTTGTAAGTTCGAGGGCAGACCTTTTTGTCGAATGCCCTTTTCATTCTCTTCTGATAGAGTTGTCCATGACACAAAGCCGTCAGTCGCTTTTCTTCAATGAGATTAAGCTGATCAAAACGGGTTTTTACCCATTCCGATTCTTCTAACTTTGTGTCGGCTAGGACTCTTAAGGATGGGATCTCCACTTCAATAGGGAGGACTGCTTCCATACCATAGACTAGGGAGAAAGGGGCTGCCCCTGTGGATGTGCGCACTGAAGTTCTGTAGCCGTGCAGGGCGAAGGGAAGCATTTCATGCCAGTCCTTGTACGTCTTCACCATTTTCTGTATTATCTTTTTGATATTTTTGTTTGCGGCCTCAACAGCGCCATTCATCTTAGGCCTGTATGGTGAAGAATTATGGTGTTCAATTTTGAATTCTTCGCACAGCTCCTTCATCATGTTATTGTTCAGGTTCGACCCATTTTCAGTAATGATCCGGCTTGGAATCCCATATCGACAGATGATGTTATGCTTGATGAACCGGGTAACCACTTGTCTTGTTACATTGGTGTAGGAAGCAGCTTCAACCCACTTAGTGAAATAGTCGATGGCCACCAATATGAATCGGTGTCCATTAGAGGCTTTGGGTTCGATCATCCCTATCATATCAATTCCCCACATCGCAAATGGCCATGGTGAGCTTAGTACATTCAGTGGATTTGGCAGTACGTGTACCTTGTCAGCGTATATTTGGCATTTATGACATGTTCTTGCGTGTTGGAAACAATCAGCTTCCATTGTTAACCAGTAGTAACCGGCTCTTAGTATCTTTCTTGCCATTGAATGTCCATTCGCATGAGTCCCAAAGGTTCCTTCATGGACCTCCTTGATGATTTCTTTAGCCTCATTCTTATCCATACACCTTAGTAACACCAAATCGTAGTTTCGCTTGTATAGGACGTTACTGTTTAGGAAGAACTTAGATGCCAACCTTCTTAGTGTCTTTTTGTCAATTGTGGAGGCATTTTCTAGATATTCTTGTTTTTCCAGGTATTCCTTAATATCGTGGTACCAGGGTTTGTCATCAGCTTGTTTCTCGATCGTAAGGTAATAGGCTGGTTCTTCAAAGTGTCTGACCGTTATCCGAGGTTCGTGATTCGGCCATGTTACTTTAAACATAGAGGAAAGTGTTGCCAGTGCGTCGGCCATTTGATTTTCTTCCCTCGGGATATGATTAAAAGTGATGGTCTCAAACTCAGCCATTAGTTCCAGTATGAGGTCTCGGTATGGGATTAGCTTTGCGTCTCGCGTATCCCATTCTTTATTGACTTGGTGGATTACTAATGTTGAATCCCCATATACCTCAAGTAACTTAATCCTTAGATCGATCGCGGCTTCTAAACCCAATATGCATGCTTCATATTCGGCAATATTGTTAGTACAGTCGAAACATAACCTCGCCGTGAAAGGTATGTGGCGATTGTCCGGAGATGTCAAGACTGCCCCTATGCCATGTCCTAATGCATTTGAGGCCCCATCGAACGTAAGGGTCCACACCAATCCTGGTTCGGGTCCTTCATCGGGCCCAGGTATTTCATAGTCTCTTACCAGCATAATGTCCTTATCAGGGAAGTCGAATTTCATAGACTGATACTCTTTAATGGGCTGATGAGCTAGATGTTCTGCCAGTACACTCCCTTTTATTGCTTTTTGGGTGACGTATTGGATATCATATTCTGACAGTAGCATTTGCCATCTAGCGATTCTTCCTGTGAGAGCCTGTTTCTCGAACACGTATTTCAAAGCATCCATCCTCGATATTAACCATGTGGAATGGTTCAGCATGTATTGCCTTAGACGTTTTGAGGCCCATGCTAGGGCGCAACATGTCTTTTCCAACGGTGAATATCGGGATTCGCAATCGGTGAATTTTTTGCTGAGATAGTAAATAGCGTGTTCTTTCCTTCCTATTTCGTCTTGCTGCCCCAGTACGCATCCCATGGAACTGTCGAGGACGGTGAGGTACATAATCAATGGTCTTCCTGAGACCGGGGGTACGAGTATCGGTGGTTCTTGTAAATAACGCTTTATGGTTTCGAAAGCTAACTGACAATCGTCATCCCACTTGATTGGTTGATCCTTTCTTAGTAACTAGAATATGGGCTCACACGTAGCAGTTAAGTGTGAGATGAACCTTGAGATATAGTTCAAGCGCCCTAAGAAGCCACGGACCTCTTTTTCTGTTTTTGGGACGGGCATTTCTTGTATGGCTTTTACTTTGTCAGGATCTACCTCTATGCCTCGTTGGCTTACTATGAATCCTAGCAACTTTCCTGATCTCACGCCAAATGTACACTTGTTCGGGTTTAACCTTAGTTTGAACTTCTTCAAGCGTTCAAACAACTTTTGTAAGTGTGTGAGGTGCTCCTCTTCAGTATAGGATTTAGCGATCATGTCATCTACATATACCTCGACTTCCTTGTGTATCATATCATGGAACAGTGTGACCATAGCTCGTTGATACGTTGCCCCAGCGTTTCGCAGTCCAAAGGGCATTACCTTGTAAAAGAAAGTCCCCCAGGATGTCATGAAGGTGGTTTTCTCCATGTCTTCAGGAGCCATTTTAATTTGATTATATCCTGAGAATCCGTCCATGAATGAAAACACTGAGGCTTGCGCGGTGTTGTCCACTAGTATGTCTATGTGTGGCAGTGGAAAGTCGTCCTTTGGACTTGCTTTATTCAGATCTCTGTAATCAACACACATGCGCACCTTTCCATCCTTCTTAGGCACTGGCACTATGTTGGCGATCCATGGTGGGTATTCGACTACGGCGAGGAAACCTGCGTCAAATTGCTTGAGTACCTCTTCTCGGATTTTATCATCCATGTTGGGTCGAACTCTTCTGCGTTTTTGTCTGACCGGCGCACATCCTTCTTTGAGCGGTAACCTATGCACCACAATATTCGTATCCAACCCTGGCATGTCACGGTATGACCAAGCAAAGATTTCTGCATATGCGTGGAGGAGTTTGATTAGTGTCGTTTTTTTGTTCTCGTTCAGTGTTGCCCCAATCTTGATGTTCTTGGGCTCTGCGTCTGTACCCAAATTTATGATTTCAATGGCCTCTTGAGGAGGGAGCATACTTTTAGATTCCCTGTCCATTAGCCTTGATAATTCTTCTGGAAGTTCATCGTCTTCCTCATCCCCTTCTTCAGACTGATTAGCGAGAGCCTCGAATTTACATTGAGTTTCAGCAGTATTATTATCGGTGGTGTTAGAAGGTGATCTGCACAAGTTTATGTTTTTGTTTTTTTTTAGTATGCAATTATGATTGTGCTTTTGTTTTATGCAAGAATGTTATTTGTCATTTCGAGAAAGTGAATGCAAGAACGAGATAGAGTTTTCAATACCAAATGCAAACGACAATTTTATTAATAAACTCAACCTTGAAAGTAAATGGGGCCCTTACAAACCAACTCTATGCTCTGGGCGAGGCATGAGCGACGTTGTTTTTTTTTATTATTAATTGAAAGGGAAATAAAACACACGGCAAAACAAATTACTTTGAAACATAGACTATCTCCGGTATCTCCAGGCTTGTCCAGTTTTGAAGCTGTTCTCCTGGTCTAATCATCCTGATGAAATTGGACGTACCCTCCATGCCGGATATCGTGGATACATGCTCGTATCCACCTGTGACAAAAGTTTGTGCGATCGGAGGGAATCGTTGTTCTTCCTTTGCAGCCTTCTTTGTTGACTGGTATCCTAACCCCAGACGATCTCTTTTCTCTTGCACTTCTGGAACCTTGCCCCAGCCTTCCATCTTTGTGTCTTGCAGGTCTCTCCAGGATGTTACCGCCCTTCGCGTTTTCTCAATTGGCAGTGTGACAGCAGTGGCAATCTCTAGTGCTTGGAACGAAGTCTCTAATGCTTTTTCCCCAGCCTCAATGTATCGGTATGAGTCTAGATTGCTGACAAATATGTCCTCCTCCCCACTGACGGTTACTATAGAATTTCCATCCACAAATTTCACCTTTTGATGCAGGGTAGAGGTAACTGCCCCAGCAGCATGGATCCAAGGGCGTCCCAATAAACATGTATAGGCAGGCTCAATCTCCATCACTTGGAAATTGATGCAGAAAGTGTGAGGGCCTATTATCATAGGGAGGTCCACCTCTCCAAACACCGGGCTTTGCGACCGATCAAAGGCTTTGACCACCAGGCGGCTTGGTCTTATTACTAGTCCTTCCAAATCTATCTTGTCTAAGGTGGCCTTTGGCATCACATTTAATGACGACCCTGTGTCGATCAGCACTCTAGACAAATGAGCTTTCCCACATTGTATGGAGATATGCAGGGCTTTGTTATGCTCTTTCCCTTGTGAGGGCAACTCGTGTTCACTGAAGCTTAAGCATGCCCCAGCAGTAAGATTAGCCACCATTCCATCATATTGATTCACAGTGATGTCTTTGGTTACATGGGCAGCACTCAAGATTTTCATCAAGGTGTCTCGGTGCTTTTCTGAATGAATTAACAACGAGAGGAGTGATATCCTGGATGGAGTTTGGTGCAACTGATCCACTACCTTATAATCACTTTTCTTGATCAATGCCAAAAACTCTTCGGCATCTTTGTTAGTGGTCTCCTTGTCTATGGGTGTGCTTTTTTCAGTAGGGGCCACAGTAGGTTGGTCATTTGCTTGTGCTGAGTTCTCCTTTGATTTTGCAGTATTGAATATGCGACCGCTACGAGTCATACCCCCAGGCCCGACGATGTTTGTCACATCGGTATTAGCATTAGACTCATATTCCCACGGGACTGCTTTCATTTTGTCCACAGGGTATGGATCCTTGACTGGGATGATCCTAGTGTGTACTTGTGTGGGTATCAGCAATGGGGCTTTGGCGCAAGGGATGATCAATGTCTTCCTTGCCCCTTGCCTTGGTATTATCAACGGTTCATTCCTGTCCAGCATGGCCACATACTCTTCCTCAGGATATTCTTTAAACTGAACTACCCCTTGATTCACGAGTCTTTGCAAGGTTGTCTTAAAGGCTTCGTTATGTTCGAGGACGAACCCCATTGCAAGTAGATACCTCTTGAGGGCATCTATGGGGGAGCTCCGTTGTTGAACAAACTCTTGCTCGGTGACTACCTCTATTGCATTGACTGTGCCATCATGGCGGGGCATAGGGTTTGTCTTCACGTTAGGTTTGTCAAAAGCAATTGCTCCTGACTCTATCAGGTCCTGAACCTTGTGCCTAAAGGCCCAACACTTTTCCAATGTATGCCCCGGAGAATTGGCGTGAAATTCACACCTCTCATTAGCTTTGAAATTGGGCATAGTCTTTCCGGGAATCGGAGGTGGCATAGGCCTGAGTTCCACTAACTGCTCATTTAATAGATACTTCAATATCTCACTTTTAGAAGTGGGCAAAGGATCAAATTTCCTCGGAGGACCTTGGAATCTGCTTTGTTGAGGTGGGTAGGACATAGGAGGTCTAGGCTCTTGATGCACTACCGCGTTGGTCCCCCCTTCCTTCTTTTTAGCGAAGGTTGAGGTGGGCCTCTTTGAGTGATAAGAGTTAGATGATGCTCCTTGTATTTTCCCGCTCTTGATTCCATCTTCTATCCTTTCACCAATGACCACTAAATCTGAAAACCCTGAGGACACACTCCCTACCATTTTATCGTAGTATGGCCCTTCTAATGTAGCCATAAACATTTTTACGAGTTCCTTCTCCAACAGGGGAGGCTGGACTCGAGAAGCCATTTCCCTCCACCTCTGTGCATACTCCTTGAACGATTCCTCTTTCTTTTGAGACAAATTTTGGAATTGCATCCGATCGGGTGCCATGTCCAAATTGTATTTATATTGCTTCAGGAATGTATTAGCGAGGTCGGTCCAACTTCGGATATGAGACTTCTCTAATTGCATATACCAGTCAACCGATGCCCCACTCAAGCTATCTTGGAAAAAATGCATCATCAGCTTTTGGTCATGAGCATAAGCAGCCATTTTTCGCACATACATGCGCAAGTGACTCCTCGGACAAGAGAGTCCCTTGTACTTTTCAAAGTCGGGGACTTTGAATTTGTGTGGAATTGTCAGGTCCGGGACTAAACTCATCTCGAAGGTGTCTACGTCGAAAGCATCATATCCTTCTACAGCTTTCAGTCTCTCTTCCAATGCCCTGATTTGTCCACTCTCCTTAGAATTCTCCCCAGAATCAGCAGAGGTCAGCTTTGGTTGAGGGACTTGATCTGTGTCATTAGTGTCCCCATACTGTAGATCCAAGTAGTCCTCATCCCTAAGCGGATTGTTGATAGGAATGCGAACTGTGCGAGACGTCCCTTCTTTCTGAGCAGTAGGAATAAACCCTTCTTGAGAGGCCTCTCCCTCTTCATGAGTCGTAGTGACCCTTTTGGATGCGTGAGCATTCGTTTTGTGAGGGTCATGGCCTCGAACATATCCTAACAATGGGTTTTTATCATTGGGCATCTCTTCATACTGTTCCTGAACCTCTTTAGCTTTGTCTTGTCCATCCTTGAGGTCTTTCATAAAACTCAGCATTTGGGCCATTCCTCCCTTGAGGTCCTCAACGGTGCCTTTCAGTTGGGTCATTTCTTCGCGAAGGGCGGCTTGGTTCTGCTCTAGTTGTTCCATTGCTTTCTTCTTCTGAGCTCTGGTCTAGATGAGTGATCGGGTTGCAATGGCGTGACTGGAGATGAAGACAGTTTTCCTTTTAATGTTTTGAAAAGAAATGCAATGCTACGCGTGCTATGAATGATATGCAAATGCTATGCTCATGTCTTATCCACATTGTCATTATAATATATTTATATATTACCATATATGTCTATATATATATATATATATATATATATATATATATATATTATTTCTTTTTTTGTTTTTTTTTTGTTTTGTTTTTTTTTTTTAGTAGGAACCTTTTTTTTGAATAATCCTTTTTGGTGAAAAATTGCAAAGAAATAGAATAATACGGAAATAAACGCACTTTATTAATTTAAAATTACTTTAAAGAAAGTACAAATTAAAATTGTTCAACTTTGCGGAAAGAAATAAACATCAATAGAAATAAGACTTTTAAATTTAAAGTAAAAACTAATAAATATCTAAGAACGCCTATGAATGTCCTCCTTGAATTTGTCCACCATGTCTCTACAAAGCTCCATGAATTCTTTGACTTCTTTAGGAAGGATAATAAGAGATGATTCCGCCTTTGCCAAGCTCTTTGGAATGTCTAGGATTAAATCATTGCACAAATAGACCAACTTGTCGTAATTGTCACGACATTTCTCATAGTCTTTAAGCATCTTAGGAACCATACTCACGTGCTCATAAGCTGTAGAAACAATTGTGTATTGTCTCTCCCAATAATCCCTTTCATCCCTTGCAGCATCGCACAACTCTTTTTGCCTTAGTAGTAATTGCCTAAGCAAAGCCAAAGCCTGAAGTGCTCTATGACGCTCATCGGTGCGCTGTAAAAGTGCTTCTTCCGCGGCCAATCTTCTTGTGCGTTCTTCTTGTCCAGAATTGCGGGCTTCTTGAAGATCAAATTTTAAATCCCTCATTTCCACCTCTTGATCTTTAGTTCTATCTGTTAATTCAAAGACCACAGCTTCTAGATTTTTCTCGGATTCCGCTTTGTCATGGGAAGCCTTTTCATAACGCCTTCTCCACCTTGCAATTTCTATATCCGCTTGTGCCAACCTCTCATTATGTGCTTCTAGATTAAAATTAGCACTTAGAACTCCTTCGGTTGCTCGCTTTCTTTTATTCCTTTGTCTATCATTCTCTTCCTTAGCAGCTTGAAGCTCTTGGTTCTTTTCCTTAAGATCGAAGCGTAGTTGGCTTTTTTCGTTGGAAAGTCGATGTATGTCAAGCTCTAATTTTTCCCTTTCCTTACGGGATGCCTCTAGGGCAGCCTTGATTCCTTCTATCTCTTCGATGGATAGAGAAATAGGATTAGGAGAATCGGGCTTGTACGTGGGATCCACAACAAAAGGTAGCAAAATCTTTCCAACTCTCTCTTGAACCCATCTAGTGTAAGGTTCTTTAGCAACAATATTCTTCGGTCCATAGATCTTTGTTTGAACATGCTTCCAAGCTTGAATTAGTTTCTTTAATGTTCTTGGTTCTCCTTTCCCATTATCATGCAAAATTAATCCTTCCACTTGTTGATCGGAAGGCTCACAATCCATAGAATGACCCAATTGGCGCAATGCAAGCACGGGATTATAATTAATACAACCCAAAGTTCCCATTAAAGGCACATTATTAAATTCTCCACATTTATAAATAATTCTTTCAGAATTTAATTTCCTTGCAAACCAGAAGATAGAATCCGCATTGAGAGCTCTTAGCTTTTGAGACCATTCATGCCTAGTCAAATCTTTGATTAAATAGCTAGCCTTGTAAAGGTGAGAAGTCAACCAAGAGTATAGTAAATGAAGACAACAGGATATCGCTCCCCTTTTCTTTTCATACCGATCATGGATAGTATAGTAAATATTAGCAAGAATAGTAGGAGTTGGATCCTCATTTGAATTTCTGAAGGAGGTGAAGACATGAATAGCAGCATCATCAACATATTCTGCCTTATTAGGCAGTAAAACAATACCAAAAATTAAAAGAGCCAAAAAATGTCCGCAAATGTCCCATTGTTTCTTTTGAGCATGAGACATAGCTTGAGCTTCCAAATAAGTTCTTTTAATTCCTTGTATTCCTCCATCGGTTTTGTGATTAGCTTCTAAATCCGCAACGGGCACTTCCAAAGCTTTGGCTAAATCAGACATTTCAGCCCTTTTTCCAGCACCTGTATAAAATACTTTTTTAATTCTTGAAAACCCAAGCATAGCATCCATCTCCTCCAAAGTAGGAGTCAACTGAAAATCCTGAAAAGTGAAACATCTGAGCGGCGGATCATAAAACTGGATCAAAGCGGTGATTGCTTCTTCTTGAACCTTAACCTTGAGCAAGTCCAAAATATCTCCGTAACGGCCTTCAAACCTGTTCAAAGCAGTTGATGACATCTTATCCCTTATATTTCTCAATTTCTTGATGTCAGGCACTGAGACGGTGAGGTGGACAATAGGCTTCTTAGCATTCATTTTTCCTGAATTTTCACCAAAAAGAATTATTATTATTTTTTTATTCTTCTTTTTTTTTTCCTCTTTTTTTTTCACCTGTGGATAAGACATGATAAAAATATGCATATGATGTATGATGCATGCAAATAATTATACAAAAAACACAATATTATAATAATAAGCATATATTCAACATATAATCACATAGGCCCTAAGTTCATAGGTTCGACATAACGGCTCGGGAGCCTACCCTTCCCATGGGAAAGTTCTAGAAGGTCTCATGGGATCATTCGTAGCCGCCGAGACTTTTTGTCTCTTTGGATTTTAGAACAACTCATTGGTCCATGAGGTTCGAATTTTAGGGGTTAGTTCCCAGAGAGATCAGCTAACTACCCAGTCCACCCCTCAACAAGGTCGAGCCTCGTATCAGAACTTTCCGAATATTTAACCCACTCTGAGTGGAATTATAATAAGACTCGTAGGCGATGTAATTCCCCTCTGGTCATTATTATAATCCCCACGCTTAGGCTTAACAGCAGTAAAATATACCCAATAATGCAAATTATATAACAATTAACATTTAATGCAAATATGGCAAATAAATATTTAATAAAAAACAATAAATGAATAAATAATTAAAAATCATTACTAAAAAGATAAACCTTCCCCCAAACCCTAAACGTGGCAAGTTTGCCAAACCCTAAAATGCGCCACAAACCCTAAACCACAAACCTAAACCCTCTCAAGCCTTAGGAGCATAATAATTCACCATATGTGTTTCCCCAGCAGAGTCGCCAGCTGTAGCAACCTGCCTCAAAATTTAAGACTTTTAGAGTCGCCACCTATTCTGAAGGGCGAATAGGAAACCCTACGCAGTTAAGAGATCGGGGTAAGTTATTATAATCAGGTCGAGGGAAGGTGTTAGGCACCCTCAACCCTTTCCTATTGGCTTTGAATCTAAGGTAAAAGTTTATGGCTAAAAGTTAAGGTTAATAGCTAAAGAATTGAATAGGAGGAAAATTGAGATTTTAGGGAGGGGGACTCGCCTTGTATCCAAGTGCCTACGTATCTCCTTAGGGAGAATCAGAGTCGACGTAGTTCGGGCACAAGGTTGTACGCCTTAAGATTGAATTTGTATTTGAAATCGTTTTTTAGAGGCTCTTTGAATGGCCTATCGTAGTTTGAATTTGATTTGAGGGGTGACAGTATTTTGAGGTTGGCGTACAACCTTGATTTAATTTGTTACTGTTAGATGCGGTGATTGATAGATTCAATCAGTATAGCTAACAGATTAATGATCATTTGCTGGTTACTCAGGTCGATAAATTCGATCATCGCAGGCAGCAAATTAATTGTGTTTTAATTTAGGTATCCTTATCTCTCGTCTAAAGCGACTGATAGTTTCAATCGGGTCGAGGAGAGAATTATGAAAGTAAGTAAGTTATACATTAATCATACAATTTTATTTCTCGTCTAATACGACTAATAGATTTAGTCGGTTTGAGGAGAAATTAAGCTAAGTTGTTAAAAATATAATCAAACAAATTTCAAAAGTTTATTTAAATAATTAATTATCATTAACCAAGATTTGAAGAATTAATTGATGAATTATTAGAATAAAAATGAACAAATTTTAATTAATCACTTACCAATAAACTATTAAACAAATTCAAAGTTTTTTAATTGAATTTTATTTTTTGTTTATTACCAGGGGGTGCGTTTTCTCTTTAGGATAGGAAAGAGTGTGTGTTAATAGCAAACGGGCTGAGCCCATTAGCTTTTTGCATCCAGATGGTCGAGTGTGGTGAGGGCGTATAGGTTTTGGTGGGAGATCAAGATCAGGACCGTCTGATTTAGATCTTGTGACCTACATGTGTTTGGGTCTGAAAGTGCATGGTAAGTGAAACACTCTGAATCATATTCAGAGATGCTGCCAAATGTCCATAGGAGGACCAATGGCGAAGATCCAACGGCTAGGAGAGGGTTAACCAAAGAAACACAAAATTCCTCTCTCATTTTTCCTTTCCTTTTCTCTCTCTAAACTCTCTCTCCCTTCCCTCATGCTCTCGCCTCTCTCTAAGCACTTACCCAGAAAACCCCTAAAAACAAGAATAGCCACCGCACACCACCATAAACCGCCGTGAATCCCCAGATTCCGGTTGAATGTCCACCGGAATATTCATGTATTCAAACAAAAACCCAGAGTAACATGAACCCTACCCTAAATTAAACCCAGATTCCGATAATAACCCCAGATTCAAACATGCAACCGATTCAAACAAGAAAAACAACACACAAGCATGCGATATGGCGAAGTCCTAAGCTAAGTCGATGAAGGTTACCTTAAATCTTGAATTCAGGAACGTGTAAGCTCCTTCGTTCTAACCTCTTCGTTCTTTGCTTTGCAGGTTCGAAGATCGAGGACCAATATTCTTGCGGCGGCGCTTAGGGTTTTCTGGAGAAATTTTTCGATCCCCTTTCTAATTTCTTCTTCTCTCTTTTATAGTCTAGGTCTTCGATTTATTTTAGGGAAGATTAGATCAAATTAGATTTAATTTGCGTTTTGATTCAGATTTGTTCATTCGTGATTGTAATCTTGTTCTGAGTTAATGAGAAGATTCGATTCAATTTTTGTTTGTTAAAATTTGATTTAATTTGTTTTACTGAAGATTTGATTGGATTGAGTGTGAATCTAATCCAATACGTGGGCCTGGGCGAAGATTGAATTAGGGTTAGTTGTTTGATGAAGAACGGCGGCTAGGGTTTTGAGATGGTGAATGGCTGCGCAAAAGAGGGATGAAGATGATGATGAATAGTGGTCGGGTCGGTTTGACCCGGTCCACTATCCGGTCCACACGTAATCCATCAAAGGCCCATTGGTTTTTTTCGTGGCCCAACGAACAAAATGATAACAACAAATTAACTTAACTGATTTGTTTAAATTAATTAATTAATTAATCAGTAATAATAAACCTAATTAACTAACAATTAAAATAATAAGAATTGATAACCCTAATGATTAATTTTAATAGTGATATCATTATAATTTAATTTCTATTGACTTAGAAACAAATTATATAATAATCCTATTAATAATAATTCAATTAGTGATTAATAATAAAACATTATTTAAATAAAAATGCAAAAATGATAAAGATGTGTAAATGACAAAAAGCAAATGGACCCAAAATAACTTGGGCTTTAAATATTTGTCATTCACACCCCTATCCTCTTTCTTTAAACCAATCTATATAGGAGTTTTATAGGAGAGCGAGTTTGATAATAGATATATCAAACCCTATGGCTCCTAATTTTTAACTCCCTTAATAAATTGAAAAACGAGAATCATATCGGGTAAATTTTGGGGTATGACACACGGCCGTATACTCCACAGTTGGATTTCCGTGGCCAAACCGTGGCCTCAGCGTTACGCCACGGTTATTTTGCATATAGCCTCGATTTTCTGGGCGTGGCAGGAGGCCTTTTTTCCTGTAGTGATATATGAACATATGGATATAGAAATGTGCAATGATGAATGGTGTTTCAAATTCCAGATGCCCAAGTCAAAATTTTGGCCCATGTTGAATTCTCAAACCATCACCCATCTTTATCGAAGACCCGCCAAATACTTCAAGTTTGATTGTGCGTTGGTTTTGGAGGATTCTTATGATGAGATGATATCAGATGCTTGGGATATGAATAATGACTTCAATACTAGCCTGGATAGAGTCAAAATTGATTCAACTGAGTGGAACAGACACACTATTAAAAGTATGCAACATGAAATGGACCGATTAAAGGGAAGGCTCGCAGGTATTCAAATGGCTATTCAAGATGGTAGAGGTCATGTAGGGCAAGGAAAGATAGAGAAAGACATTCAATAAGATCTTTATAAGATTATTCACCAAGAAGAATTGATGTGGTTTCAAAGTTCACTGATGAAACGGTATGCAGATGGTGACATGAATATGCAGATGGTGACAGGAATACTAGGTTCTATCATGTAACTGCAATGCACATAAAAATAAGGAAGATCATCAATTTGATCAAAACAAGGAATGAAGAATAGACTGAAGATACCGAGCTTATGAATATTCTTTTCAAATATTGGTACCAGATGCTTTATACTACTGATGTGGAGGTGGATGATTGGCATCAAACCAAAACCAAATTTACTAAACTTGAGAGTGAGATGGAGGAGAAATGGAATGAGGATTAGAAGGTATAAGAGATTAAGAAAGTGGTCTTTGAGATGACACCTTTGAAATATCCAGGCTCAGATGGATTTCTAGATGTATTTTACCAAAAATCTTGGAGCATTGTAGGTCTCAAGTTGTGCAACTCTGTCTATGCCACGTGGAGTAACTCAACTTGCATTGCAAAGGTAAACTACACTAACTTATGCCTGGTTCCAAAAGTGTCTAGCCCTCAACTTATAACCCAATTTATGCCTATTTCCTTCTGCAAAACTATCATTAAAGTGTTGAGCAAGATAATTGTAAATAGGCTCCAAAATATTATAGATAAGGTAGTTTCTCCTTACTAATTTGGCTTTATAACTGGAAGAAGTTTTCAAGATGATATAGTAGTGGCTCGGGAGATGCTCCATAGTATGAATAGACTCAGAGGTAAAAAAATCTTTGTATTTAAAGTGGATCTTGCCAAAGCATATGACATGATGAATTGTAGTTTTGTGAATAATGTTCTCATGGGAATTAGGTTTCCTGACAAGCTGAGGCAAGTTATCATGGATTTCATTTCAATTGTGAAAATTTCAATCCTATAGAAGGGTAAAAAAGATGGATACTTTGTGACAAAAAAGGCTTTAGATAAGGAGATCTAATATATCCTTATCTAATTGTGCTTGGTATGGAAACATTATCTCATATGATTCTAGATGTACGTGAAGACGACAAGTGGGAGTGTATGAAGGTTGAGAAGAGAGGGACTAAGATATCTTATTTAATGTTAGCAGATGACCTATTATTGTTTTGATGAGCTTAGAAGTCTAGTATTCTCTTTTCCAATAACATTGATTCTATGAGTAGGAAATTGGTCCTACAAGTGGCAGGTCTTAAAGAAACTAACCATTTAGGGATTTATCTTGGTATGCCTCTCACTAGAAGGAATCCCTAAAGCAAAAGATTATCACCACTCTATTGATAATGTTAAATGCAAGCTAACAACATGGAAGTCTAGGAAACTTATCTATGACGGGGAAGCTACCGAATCTAAAGTAGTGCTAGAATCCATATGATGAGTTGTTTGGTACCAAGTATATGTCTGAAAAGATCCAGAAAATCTAAATTCAATTCATCTGGGGTGATAAGGATGGTAAGAATCACTTGCACACAATCAATTGTGATAAGCTTGCTAAAACTAAAAAGGAGCATGGACTAGGATTGAGTAAGTTAGTAGATATGAAAAAGGCATTGTCGAGGCGGTAAAGCAGAAAGCAAAAAAAGATTTGGAAGTATTACTCTGGAAATTTATCGTCTCCACAGGAATTAGTGATAGGGAAAAAATACCGTTCAACAATTTCAATCCTTCTAAGTTAAGTTTGGGTTTGCGGAAGGTAAATGCGAAAAATGTAAATAAAGCAAGTAAACAATTTATTGCAGCTCAATAGAATTCATTCTGGAATCTTATTTCATTCTACCCGTCAAATACTTAAATCTGAAGATCTATCGCACTACACATACAATACGCATCAAAATCACCAGGCATCGCTCGAGACGTGCCACAATAGAGGTTATGTCTAACACAAATTTGCGGACAACCATATCATTTGCATAAGCGATTTCCCAACCGACACAAACAACACAGAGGCATTAAGCTCTGATACCCATAAACATTATCAGCCCTAAATCTATGTCTAGAGTTTAGAAACTAATAGATATCATCCTTAATCAAGATCCATGAAGCACATGCCTATGACAACATAAATCTGATGCATTTAAGAAAAAAGATCAAGAACAACATCAATAATGATTTGCAAAGCAAATATGTAAATGATCCCAAGCTTGACAGATGTACATACAAGAAAAGAAAAATATACATACAACACCCACAATTGGAATGGGTCACAAGGAAGAAGGAACACAATCGGAAACTTCTCGCGTTGTCGGCACAATCAGAAACAACCATCGACCAATTAAGATGATGAACCACCCAATGATGTTGCTTGAACCTCTAAACTACAAATAATGGATCAGAGCTCAACTTTGTCAAAGAAGAGATGATAAAACCTAACAAAATTTGATTTTACAACATATATACAAATCTGATATCGCAGACCTCACTAAGCGAGTCCACGTTTATTTTGGAAATATTTGGAACAGTAAAAATGATCTCGCTAAGCGAGCTTGCGAAGCTTCAGCTACTGCCAAGGAACAAAAAACTACAAGACTATCAAACGGTACACAATTACACGAAAATACAATTATTCTTAAAGTAAACGTACTTACAAACAAATTGGGGTTTATTCGACAGAAAACAAAACAAATAGAATAGTTAGGTACCACAAAGTGCGACTTAAAAACGTCATTTTTGGGACCTAACATGCATGCCTAGCCGAAATAGGTTGGAAATTCAACAAGGGAGAGAAATATCTTTGGTGCAATGTGTTAAGAGGTAAATATGGTAGGTCCAACTCAAAAACATGTATTAGAGAGGCTAAATTGCTTAATTCTAGCTTGTGGAAAAATCTAGTCAATACTTGGCATTTCTTTGGTAACATGGTTCTATGGACAGTTGGTAATGGGGAAAGAATAGATGCATGGAATGATTGCTGGGTAGCACCAAGAATCTTATTGCGGGACTATATGCACAACAAATCTAATGATCAGAATAATGGAGTGATTGACCTCATTAATGAGAATGGTGACTAGGATTGGAGCAGGTATGAATTGTTCAATCAAGAAATCTTAGATAGTATTTCATCAATTCATCCTAATAGGAGTGACATTGGAAAGGATGTGTGCATTTGAGGAGGCTCTAATATTGGCACCTTCTCCATGTCAAATTCCTATGTAGAAATCTCTAACAATGGAAATAACACCTCGAGTGAAGATTGGAAGAACATTTGGAAAGTTCAAGTGCTTGAATGAGTTAGACTCTTCATTTGGCTGAGGCCTCATAATGGTTTGAAAATGAAGCAATTACTTGTACAAAGAAATATTTTTGATCTTGTCTGTGTAGAGTGTGATGGAATGGAGAAATTTTTTATGCATGCTTTAAGGGACTGTCAAACAATCTGTCATATCTGGCTAGCTTTAGTGCACAACGCTCATTGGGAAACTTTTTTTAGTTTAAATATACATGATTGACTAAAATTTAATATGAAGTATAACACTATCAAACAATATGGAGGAAATAGGCAAGCGACATGGGAAAATGCATGTTAGGTTATTTGGCATTGAAGAAACCAAAGATTTTTTGTAGCTGATTTCATCATGCCTCGGAACCTGGTCATAGATATTAAGGAACACGTACAATAATTCATGATCAGTGCACAACTATTAAAGAAAGTATATGTAAAATTTAGAGTAGTGAAGCACATTAGATGGATCTCTCCTAAAGCCGATTGGTTGACTCTGAACACTAATAGGGAAATTTATTAAGATTACAGGGCACGGTATGGTGGAATTATAAGGGACAGTAACAGCAGGTTGATTGGGGGATCACAAAATCACTGGGAAGATGCAATATAATGATTATAGAGATGTGGGGTGTTTTGGAAGGAATTAAATTACTTCACAGCAGAAGGATTACGAAAGCGATTATTCAAACCGATTCAAAAGAAATTCATGATTCCATTACCAAAGAGAACTATAATATGAGAATAGGTGATTAGTGGTTTTCACACATATATTTACCGTTGTTTTTAAGTATCTTTAAGTTATGTTATTTAGTGTTTTATTTCATTATTCGTCATTTTATGCTTTGGTTGTATGTTTTAATGTTTTCAGGCTCATATGGATAAATCAGAATAAATCAGTGCAAAACTCGGAGTTTCGAATGAATTTCAAAAAGCATGTTCAGGAGGCCTGACACGGGTGGCCGTGTTGCCCAACACGGGCCGTGTCAGGAAAAGGGCGTAAGAAGTTGGGAAAACAGTGGTGCAACACGGGTGCCCGTGTTGCTCAACACGACCCGTGTTGCAAGTCCCGAAGCCAATAAAATAAAAGAAAGATAACAGGGGACCAACACGGGTGCCCGTGTTGCTCAACACGGCCCGTGTTGGGTGGCAACACTGATTTAAGTGACTTTTCCTATTTTCGTTCAGTGATTTCCCTGAAGGGTGTTTTTGGGATTTCCAACCAACTTAAGTGAGTCTGCACTATTAAGGAGAGTTGTGAAAGATTTAGGGATCTTTTTGCCACACGAAGAATTGGAGGATTGAGAGAAGAAGCCTATGCAATTGGAGAAGAACAGAGAACTCTCATGAGCGGAAGCCATTGAAGATAAAAGTTCATCATCTCTATTGTAATGTCTTTATTTCATATCTTTGTAATTTCTTTGTATGATATGAGTAGCTAAACCCCCCAATGCTAGGGGGTGTCCCTGATTAACATTTGTGATGATTTTGAATTCTGAATTTCAATAACATATTTCTCTTTCATGTTCAATTTAATGGTATAAGGTTTTTAATGTTTTTCTTGTCGGACCAACTGGATTGATTTATGACTAGCAATTAGGATGGACTTCCATTGTTAGGGTTTTTATACCATTATACTATAGTAGATATCACCTAGGACTAGGGATACCCTATAGTAACCAGATTATTCTTGATAATAATAATACTTGATTTCATCACTAATTTCGAAGGACTTTGGGATTAGGATTTGAATGTTCAAAGGTTTGCTCACTAAGGACTTAGGAGCAAATACCCTTAAGAACCGGTAATTGATAAGTTGAATTTTGTTAGTGAAACAAGGGTTCAAAATTGTTACATGTTAATGCACACACCTACCCTGACATGTTACTCATATTTGGCCAAATCAACCCTTTTAAGTTTATTTGCAATTTAATTCGTAATGATAAAAACCAAAATCCCCAAGGCTTTTTTGTTTAATTGAATTCCTAATAACTTTATAATATCGCGCAGTCCTTGAGATCGATATTCGGGAAATTTTCCCTTTATTATTACAGAGGTAAAATAGTACACTTGCTATTTTTCCGATCTATAGGTCTGAGTTTGTTGTGACAAATTCATAAGGAGTTGAGCAAATTTTTGAAATTTTATATTATTCATGTCTTTCGGGAGACAAATATATGTGTTAACGACTTGGCAAAATTGGACTGGACTATAGTGTGGGCATTAATTTTTTTGGAGTCTTGTCCTATGGGGTGTATAACTTCTATGTAGTTGACATGATGGATACCTCCTATAGGAGGATTGTTTTTGTGTAGTTTTTTTTGGACTTTGGCCATCTTTAATAAAAATAAAGTAAAATAATAATTTTTGGTTTAGATTTTATTGTAATTGTTAGTACTCCCTTCTCTTTGATTGTTTGAGTTTTAGGCTGAATTATTAGTTATTTTGTGGTTTTGGTAACACTTATATTTATATTTTTGGTCCCCTTTTGATTGAGTATCTTTTAGGCTTTTCTTTTTAAATTTACAGGGGAAGGAAAATTAGGAGTCCAATAAAAGAATTTTTATAAAACATGAATAAATATTTAATTTTTTAAAAAAATAATTTTATATAGAATGAAAAAAAAATTTATCATTAACATATTTTTAATTTGTCTAAGTATTTTAAATCCATTAAACATCTCTTCCAATACAATCTTTTAACTACCTCAAATTAGGAGGATTTTGATTTATAAAAAATAAATCCTCGAAACTCTATTTAAATCTCTCTATTGTTTTACTCATTCTTTATCTATTTTCAAAGCCCTCCTCTCAATTTTCCTTTAAACTTCCGAATAAAACCTAAGATCTATAATTATATATTATTATTTTTTTAGTTTTAATGAATTTTTTTTATGGTAGAATGAGTTATAAAAATATTGTGTTTGCCATTTTTTTTTTCAAGTTATTGTAATTGTGTTGTCAATACTATTTAATTTTAGATACAATGATCATACTGAAAATATCATGACACAAGAATAATGAAATGAAAATTTGATTAAACAGCTCACATATAATGTTGATAAGAAACTGACCCTTCACTAACATGAAAGCAATTTCTTTGAAAACTTCATAAATAGAAAAGTCTATATAGTATCATAGACAGTCCATATGATACATGTGAAGATACTCACTTCAATGGTCCAATAATTCATAAATTTTGGGACATATTTTGTTATCATAATTTATTAAAAATAAAGGAATATAGAGATGAGAGATGATTCGGTGGTTAGGTGGAGGAGTTTGAGAGCTGATTAATAAAGATTAATAAAGATGTCAAAAATTTAAATCAGACTCTTAACATGATAATACCAAGAATATTATAGTGAACATTCCATAACCCGATTAAAATAAACTAAAATTTTAAATAAAGTTTGGTTTATAGGTACTCATAATTTAATAATTTAATATAATGTTAGTTTTTATAATAATTTATTTTAAAATAAATTAAAATTTTAAATGTATTTCGTTTAAAGAAATAAATATCTAGCTAAAATTCATGGGTATCTAAATTTTATCTAATATTTATATTGACCATGTAAAAAAATTATTAAAATTGTTTTCTTAATAATAATGAGATATTAGCTTAAGAAAAGACTAAAGAAGTCTTGAATTGAGACTTTCTTATGCATATGATTATGAATATGATAAGTAAGATGGAGTTTACAGAATTGGCAAGAGATCTTCTTGCACCTTTTTTCTATTTTTTTTATTGTTGTTAAAGGTCTTGCAATTCTTACCAATAGGGTTGTCAAGAACAATAGTTTGTGGTTATTATTTGCAACACAGTAATAACTTAAATAAATTTTTTGTTACAAATATTTAACTTAAAAGACTGCATGTAGGATATTGTTATTGATGGCTGTAAAAAAACTTTTAAAATACAAACACTTCATTATAATCGATGGTTGTTTTTTAAAATAATATGTTGGTGGCATATATGATACTTGCACCGATTATGTACTAAATGTATATGATGCATTTTGCATTGAATCTTCATTAGTAGGCAATATATTGATTTTGTAATATTCTAATAATAAGATGCAATCTCTAGAAACATTATGATATATGTGATATTATGTGATATGTGGTTCTATGTGTTGTGCGGTTAATAGTGGTAAAGAGAATAAAGCAATATAATCATAAGCATCATCAAGGTAGAAAAATATTGAAGTAAATTAAAAAAAAAAACGAGAAGATTATGATGTTTGGTTCCAAAAAAATCAATTACTAAGAACAACATAAAAAAAATTGAAGTCTTTGAAAGTTTGCATGTGGGTTTAGATTGATATAAGTGTAAGTAAGTCTCAAAGTACTAAATTAATGTGTGTAGGTGCACGCTCACACACATACACTCACTTAAATTATTTTACAAACTTCATGTGTTGTAAAAAAAATTCATAAAACTAATTTCGGCCTAAACTTTATGTGAGAAATATTTTTTATAATTTTTTAAATATTAAAATAATTAAACTATAATTATTAACTAATTATATAAAATAAAAATAATTTAAAATCATCAAAAACTATTTTAAATATTGAAAAAGAAAAAAATAATAAAAAAGCATGGCCTCCATTTAAAACGGCGGCTACATGAAGGCATGCTGACTTGTCCGCCATTTAAAACGGCGGTCAAGGACAAAAAGTAAAACAAAAAAAGTGGCATTTTAGGAAAAAAAAATTTAGGAGGTGGCATTTAAGGATTTAATTTTCACGGGGTGGCATATTGGTAAAAAATCCCCATAATTATAACATGAAAAATACTTCTTCTTCATAATTTTCATTAGAAAAATTATGACTGTGGCTCATATTGGAGAAATTCTCTACATTTCAATAACGTTAGAGAAACCATAGTGATTTGGATATCGAAAGTAAAATATTAATTTTACCGTCTCAAATGTTAAATTGTGTCTAGTGGTTGTTTCAAGCATAAGACTGGAGGTATAATTCTATTTTCTTCCTTTAATCAATTTATTCCGTACGATGATAATAATAAAGGAAGAAATTTAGGCTTAATACGACTGGTAAGTATCTCAATCCAACAATTAAGGATGTTTTCTTGGTTGAAGGTTTAAAACTTAACTTGATTAGTACTAGTCATTTATGTGACAATAATAACAAAGTAATATTTGATTAGTCAATTTGGTAGAGTCGTGAAAACTATAGACAATGAAACTCTTTTTACTAGTTTTAAAAGTAGAAATATCTATATCGTCAATTTTAATAATTACCTTCAAATGATGTTTGTTTGCTAAGTAAAGAGGAAGGTTTTTGGCTGTGAACTACTGGAAAATTCGTTTTTAGTGACCAAAAAATTTTGGCCACTGTAGTGACCAAATTACTCATCAAAATTTGATATTCATGAGACAATTTTAAGAGGTCACTAAATATGTCACTAAATAAATCAGCCAATAATTTAGAGACCAATATTTTGTGACTGCCTATTCGATCATGAAAAATTGTTTTTATATACAATTTAATTTATATTCACAAATTAGAGACCGAAATTTTGGCCACTTATATTTTTTATTTCTTTTTCTATTTTCAGACCTCTTTTTTATGTTATTATTTTCTTTCCTTTTTTTTTTTAAATATTTTAATTCTCTTTCAATTTTTAATTTTTAATTACTCATCTTTTTTATTCTTTTAACAAATTATATATATATATATATATATATATATATATATATGTGTGTGTGTGTGTGTGTGTGTGTGTGTGTGGTGCAGTGGCAAAGTCTTACTAGAGTACATGGAGATCACGAGTTTGATTTCTAGGTATCATAATTTTTAATTTTATTTTACGAGAAAGAACACTAAAATCGGCCACTAAATTCCTCACAAAAGCTTAGTGACTAACACTTTTTCAATCAAAAATTAATGGTTGCTAAATCGGTCGCTAAATGTTTTATTGACCGATTTTAAAGCTTTTTCGATCTTTGGTTCAGTCACTAAAAGCGATTTTTTAGTAGTAACCCATATCTACATGGACCATTTGAACAAATTGGCCCGCAAGGTATTATTAATTCGTCTGTCAAACTTGTGTTTTAAAGAAATCAGTTATATAATGTGTGCCAAAAGGGTAAAATAGTAAAGGTCTACTTTAAATTAAAAAAATATTATTTTGATAAAGAAGCCTTTATAATGGTTGAATATGGATTTTTTTTATGCTTAATCTAACACTGTTAGTTTTGGTAGTAATAATTATTATAGTGGGTGATTATTATTGCTATATCTGTACACTTTTCTTATCTCATAAAAAGGACGTGTTTTTTCCTTATAGAAATTAGCCAAAGTTATCCAAAATGAAAAAGACTTAAACATTGCATCTATTCGAAGTGACCACGTATATGAATTTTAAAATGTGGAATTTGAGAACTTTTGCTTTTAGAATGACATAAATCATACTTTTACACTCCATAAACTCCATACAAAATGGGCTATTGACACCGAAAATAAAACTCTCTTAA
This sequence comes from Vicia villosa, assembly GCF_029867415.1. NCBI lineage: Eukaryota > Viridiplantae > Streptophyta > Magnoliopsida > Fabales > Fabaceae > Vicia > Vicia villosa. The sequence continues at coordinate 102,846,091 of NC_081185.1, read as the reverse complement.
AGAGTTAGCAAGAACGATGCTTAATGAAACCAACTTTTCTAAATGTTTTGGGCATATGCAGTAAGCAATGCTCTCCATGTAGTTAATTATGGCTTTATAAGGCCAATTTTAAAGTTAACACTCTTTGAAATATAAAAAAGGAAATAATTCTAATATTTATCGCCTCCATGTATTCATATGCAAGTGTTTTCTCCTTAATATCGAGAAGGATAACATTGGTAAATCCATTGCTAAAGCTAATGAATATCTCGTTTTAGGATGTTTCACTTTGAGTAAAGCTTTTCAAATTTTTAACAAGTTATTAACCTCTAATTTTGATGCAAATAAGATTGACATCTAAGAAAAGAGTTTAGTGAAATACTTAGTTTAAAAGTGGAGACCTTGAAGAGTATTTCGACACGGACATTTCCGACGTGGATAGTTTGGCTCAAAAGGTCGAAATTGTTACTTTAATTGGGACTTAGTATTTTTCTCAAAGCTAGTCTATTAGGACTTTGACATCAGCCGTTGGAGCAAAAAATTAGTTAAGGTTGAATAAATTTATTTTAATCTTATCCATACCAAGGAGACACGTTAAAGCAACTCTGAAGGCGAGAAGCATGCAACAAGATATGTGTCAATTTCTAAGGAGAAATCCTTTACATGGATTTAGTCTTATATCAGTATAAATAAGAGTTCTAGCATTAGGATTCGGTGTGTCAAAATCATTAAAAAAAACTCACATACTCAAAGTACCCAAGAGAAAGGTGAGAAACGAGTTACCTGAGCAAAAACGTATGATTCTAAACACCATTTTCTTTACGTTTAAGAAAAAATATCTTACCTTATATTGTCTTATTTTTTTTGAGCAATTTCCTTTATTTTTCCATTGCTAAGAAAAGTGTAGGACTTTCATGCTAAACTTTCAAAAATTCATTTTCCATTATATGTTCTTTTGTAAATTTTTTCCGTGCATAAAATGTTCTTAAAAGTTGTATATGCATGTGTTTACGAAGTGAAAATGCATTTCCTAAAATTATGCGTACAAACATGGATAACCCTACTTTTAACCCAAAGAACAATCCTCAAAACACAGTGGAACCACTAGTCAGATCATCGACTAGACATGCGGTTGTTCCATCTCCTGTTCAAACAACAACTTATGTAGTGTAAACAACGATAATACCCTTTTAACTAGGGAAAATTTTGGGATTTCGTCCTTCAGAAAATATCCCAAATAGAGAGGACGAAGACTGTTTAGGTCAGAACAATCCTAAGCCAATAGTAGTACATAGAAACCAGGATGCTGACCTGATAATTAGAAATGTACAGCAAAATAATTTGGGGGGGACACAATAATATAGCCAACATGGTTGAACAGATTTTGGCCCAAAATCACCTTAATGTTGGCCTACACAGGCCTAACTACGTTTCTCTTCTGTATGAGTATGTTCAATAGACAGAATTTCCAATGGGTTGGAAATTACCCAAGTTCACCAAGTTTGCTAGCGACACCAATAAGTCTACAATCAAACATGTTGCAAGATATCAGATTGAGGGTGGCAACATTGCAAACAATGAGAATTTGAAGATGAAATACTTCCCAAATTTTCTAACTAAACATTATTTCACTTGGTTCACCACACGCCCTCCTCAATCCATACAGAGTTGAAATCAATTAGAGAGAGTGTTGCATGAATAATTTTACATGGGCCATTCGAAAATAAGCCTTAAGGAACTGACCAATGTTAGGTGTAAAATGCATGAGTCGATTGATGATTATCTCAATTGATTCAGACTTATCCCACCCAAATTATAATTTGAAAAAGTCCAATGTATCATGTGTTTAGCTTATTCGTCTTGAATAATCCTCATAACCCTAACTTAGGAGTGACTCTTATGTATATGTGGTCTCTTTCTCCAAACTGCAGTGGAATTCTACAATGATCTGGATAAATATTTTATCCAATCTGAGTCTTTCTCATATTTTTCCTATATACCCTTTATCTTATTGATAGACTCTTGAATTACTTTGATTCCTAAAATTCATTTCTCTCCTACTTCTACTCAACACAAAGGTGTCGTACACTTTCTATCGTACGGTGCCATTTTAATATTGGAATGGTAACTATTGTTTAATGAAAACTCAATTAATGGTAAGTGTTGGTTCCAACTTCCCTTGTCTTCCAGGATGCAAGCTTGTACATATCTTCCATTGTTTGAGTTGTTCTTTCCGTCTGACCATTAGATCATCAGTGGTTTGTTAAACCAAGATCCAATCTCGTTCCCATGCCATGATGAAAATCCCTCCAGAATCTCGATGAAAACTTTAGGTTACAGTCACACACAATACTTATTGGTATACTGTGCAGTCTCACTATCTCTACGATGAAAAGTCAATCTAGTTGAAAAACCTTGTAAGTAGTTTTAATCAACAAAAAGTGAATCAACTTGGTCGATCTCTCCACTACCACCCAAGTTGATTCATATCCCCTCATTGAACGAGGTATCTCGATTATAAAATTCATACAAATGTTCTCCCATTTCAACTTTGGTATTTCTAGAGGTTGTAACATTATGTCAGGTCTTTGATGTTCAATCTTCACTCGTTGACATCGCACAATGGGCTACAAATTCTTCTTTTTCTTTATTCATGCCTCGCGACCAAAAATTCTTCTTTAGATCATGATACAATTTAGTCGAACTAGGATGAATAGTAAAATTACTCTTATGAGCTTCTTCTAAACTACCGTCTTCAATATGTCACATCTCTTACTACCGACATGTAGCACTGATGATCACCAATCTAATCGCTATCAACTACCACTTTAACCAATTTCAATTACCACTCAGACTACAATTAATCACTAATTTAGAGCGGTCTAAAATTTTCAATCACCTTACCTAATCACACTTTTTAAAAATTTTAAAATAATTTTAGATATTGGATAATTTAATATTTATTGATTGTGATTTTGAAGCGGTGGTAAATTGGCTCTTTGAAGCTACCAATATAACAAAACTGAAAAACATATTAGATAATACTAGAGTCACTTGAATTAAGAGAAAACTAAATGTTGTAGCTCATGGCTTAGTTGGAGTAGCAAATTCTTTTCTGTCTAATGTAATGACCTTTGTATAATCTTTTTTTTAAGCTCTAATTAATATAAACTAAGCATAAAATGAATCTCATGCATGATGTCACATTAAAAATTGTATTTATATATTTTTGTTTACTTAACCTCCATAAAGTGTTTAACTTTTTGAAAAAGGCAAAATATTTTGTCCCTAACTCATTTGCAAATGCTTTTGGGAGGTAGTTGCCTATGCTGAAAAAATGGAAGATCCTTCTACATTCCAAAAACATCAATTCAACTTCATAGCACTTTTTAGATTATACCTAAAGATTCAAAGAAAAAACTCCTTCAACTAAAATCCAAATATCCCAAGGATTACTTAGTCATACTAAAAAAAACATTAAGAGATTCACATTAATTTAAATATGACTAAACTTATATTTATAATTGTTAGATGTCGATTTTGTAATATTGAGTTAAATCATATTAATATTTTAAAATTTATTCGTTCATTGTTATTAAACGATTTTAAATCACATTTCAAATATTTTGCCATAAGCATAAAAGAACGCATGTTAATATTAGTATATTAGATGTAAGAACGTAAAAAATATCAATAAGTAATGAGAATCATTCTCTTATAAGTTAATTTAATAAAATTTAAATTAAACTACAATATTTTAAATTTCGTTTGCTCATATTTTTTATCAGATTTTGAGTCACAAAATAAATGTCGCATCTCACATTTTAAGTGTGAACGCGTGTTAATATTTTTTTTCATATTATATAAAATGTTTTTTACATGTTTATGTGCATATGAGTAGGGGTGGCAAAACGGGCCCGGCCCGCGGGGAAAGCCCGTTTTACCTGCACTTTTTCGCGGGGCGGGGCGAGGTTTTAGGCCCGCTCCCTTTAATGTGTCCGCCCCGCTCTGCCCCGTTTTTTTGAGGACTTTTGTGGGCATGAGCTTTTTCATACAATTTTACTATTTTTAGGCGTAAAAGGTTCAATGCCCGCGGGCTTTCCCCGCCCCGCCCTCACTTTTTTGCGGGGCGGGGCAATGTTTTAGACCCGCACTATCAAATATGCTCGTCCCGCCCCGCACCTTTTTTTCGCGGGTTTTTGCGGGACGGGCCTAAATAGGGCGGGCATGCCCGTTTGCCACCCATACATATGAGTGGCGTGCAATCATAATTCATAACCTTTAAAGCCAATTTTGTTATGTTTAAATTATGCTTAACCGAAACTCAAATACCAACTCAAAATTTTTTGCTTTTTGGCACTAATTAAAAAGCACATACATACATCGACAAGTTGGCATCGTTTTCTCCTCATAAATGCATTCCCACTTAGTACCATATGCTATGATTTAATATATACATATTTCTGGTGTGACACATTTTGTCGTATCAAAACGTTACCATCCAATCCCTCACCTCATAAATCAATCAATCTCAACCGTCTATGCTTCATTTCATTTCTAGAACAAACCATTCACACCAAACTTCAACATCCACCTCTCATATCTAACCCTATAAATTCCATCCCTCATTGCCATGCAAAAAATCAGTGGTAACTCAACAAAGTAACCATTCTCTAAAAAATGGACTCAATGATTGAAAAACAAAACAAGTCCATAGTTGAAATTCTCTACAAAGCTTTATTAGGCCAAGGAGCAATGGAGTTCCAAATGGTAGCAAAATTGCTAGCAAGTGATCTTGAGTATTGGTTCCATGGTCCACCAAAATGTCAACACATGATGAGGGTGTTAACCGGCGAAATCGATCACAAAAAAGGGTTCAAATTTGAGCCAAGAAGTGTGACATCAATTGGTGATTGTGTTATAGTTGAAGGTTGGGAAGGACAAGCCTATTGGGTTCATGTTTGGACATTGAAAAATGGTTTGATTACGCAATTTAGAGAGTATTTTAATACATGGCTAGTTGTGAGAGATTTGAGGCCATTGAGATGGGAAGAAGATGATCATCATCATCATAAGCATGATAGTATGATGACATTGTGGAGAAGTCAACCTCGTGATCTTTATCGTAGGTCTCTTCCTGGACTTGTGTTGGCTATTTAGATTTAGAACACATGATGGAGGTTGTTTCTTGTGTTTTATTTGGTTGTTTTAAGGTAATGTTTTGTGTACAATTATGGATTGTAAACGCCATTTTCATGTGTTATGGTTAATGGTTATGTGAAGTTATCACCAAATTGGAATGAATAAGAGGCAAGAGATATGATGTTAGTTACTTTTTTTCTTAATTCCTTTTCTTTTTTCTTTTTCTCTTCTTGTATAATGACTTGAAAATTGGATACAAGTTATAAGGAGAGTGAAGGTATCTTCTATCTCTCAATCTCTTTTCCTAAGAGTCTTCAATTGGATCTTTCCAATGATAAATCCCTCAAAGACTTTAGAGATGAGAATGTACTAATTTTGTTAGGTGCTAACGGTTTTTATAATGGATCAGTTAATAAAAACTGAGGTAATTAGTGTCGTAAAAACTAAAAAAAAAAAAAAGAAAAATATATAAATTTGTTTTAAAAGTTACGTTTGACGATTTAAAAAAATTGATTTTGTTTCAGCTTTAAAAAAATGGATTTTTTCTTTGTATTTTTGAAAATAGATTTTCTAAAACCGTTTTTCAAAATATTACAAGTTTTTTTAAATTTGTTTTTTCTTAAATGAAACACTTAATTTGACATCCTATAACATAAACATACATAATTGAAGACCAAAACTTAGTCAAAATCATAATTTTTTTAAAAATTTGTATTTCAAAAATGATTTTTATGAAAATCTATTTGAAATACCTTCAAAATTAAGTGATTTTTTGAAATTTTGATATCCAAATTTTTTTGGCATAAATAGATAAAATACCTAAAATCACATTTTAAGAATAACTATTCAAACAAAATTTTCATTTGAAACTTTTATAAAAAGTTTCTTTGTAAAAATTTTTTTCACAAAATTTGATAACACTATAAAAATCATTTTTAAAAAAAGCCAAAACAAACGGGCCCATAATGTATCACAACATTTGAAATAAACTGATTTTCTAGAAATAATGAGATAAAAGTTTTTTTAAAAGAAAAATCTAAAATATAATTGTTTTACCTGTTCGATTTTTGGATCGATTTTAAAAAAATCTTAATATTTATTTATTATTATTAAACTTTAAATAAATCCGAACACGTGAGAGGTTTTTATGAATAAGATTTTGTCTTAGTTATTTATTGGTATCATTGCATTCCACTCCATTGTGTGTAGGAATGGACAACGGATCGAATTGGAAGGTTTTGAGCCCAAAAATCTCACCAAACTAAACTTGCATTAATATAAGTCCATTTTCTTAATCGGTTTGGTCGGGTTGGATAATGACGGACCGCAGATTAATAGAAGCGGTTTAATCAAATCAAGTTATTTGCCTGATTTTTGTTGAGCCCAATAACATATTTTGAGCCGCTTAAATTACTAAAACTTAAATTCAACACAAATCAAAATTACCAAGAACTTAAATCACATATAAATCCAATGGTCTATCATCATTCAATGGTTTATCAATGGTCTCAAACATAAAACCAACATCCAAATGACTTAAATAGTAATTGTATTATCAACTATAGAAAAAGTATCACCTCTATGTAACTTATTGAAAGTCGTTTAGCATAATCATTAGCCACTTGCTTCTTTTCTGGCAAAGAGTCAGTATTAGGACTTGAGGCAGTCTTCACTTTGAAATACTCCAACTCCCTTGCTGCGTGCCTATTTCAAGAAGAAGCGTAATAAAAACCAAGTTGTGAAAATATGATAACATTCTAAAGGATTATGTGACTTTTTTAAAGATAATAAATCCAATACGAATTACTTCATCTAACATGGTAACAATAATCAAGAGGCTCACCAAGTAGTAGCCACTGATAAGTCTAACATAACCTTTCAATGCTGGCCTACTTGTAAAATACGTCGTCCAATAACCATTTACACGATCTGCATACCTAATAAATGCATTGTTAAAAAGATAGTTTTACATGTAAATATTGACCAAGCTTACACAGTCTTAACTCGAACAATAATATGAATAACCAACCTGATATCTTCCAATTATAAATCATATATGACTTCAAAAAATAAAATAAAAACGGTTGACACCTGGGTTTTAAAAAACGATCGCGGTCGCGTCACGGTCGCGTAAAATTTTTTACGATTTCGGTCGGTACAGGTGCCGCAACGTTATTTGTGGTCGTCGCGGTGTGAATTAACCACAATTAGTTCTTCAATATAGAAAATGATAATAACAATATCAGTATCGACATCTGTCAAAACCATTTTGTCGCGACCGTTTTCGTGGTCACGAACCATTTTTCAAAAACCCTAAGTTGACACTGGAAAAATTAGAAAAAGAAAAAAATAAGTATAAAATAAATCATAGAATAATAAGAAAATAAAATTAAGAAAAACTAAACATACATTCATTTCAAGCACAACCAGAAGGTTGTGGATAAGACTATGATGAGGCACCGAAATTTCCAGATCTTTCTCTTTGTAACACCCAAGGCCGAAGAAGGCGAGGGTTGGTTGCACCGCATGTAACACCTGAGGCCGGAGAGGGCAAGGGTGGCCGCCACATTAAGAGGGATCCTGAGGCCGTGCAGGTATGAGACTGCATGGTTGAAGGAAAGCTTATAAGGATTGATGGGTACTACCTATAATAACAAAATGTATCTTCTTTTCGGTAGCCCGTTCCATAAGAACTCCAAAGTTAAGCGTGTTTGACTTGGAGTAGTATTGGGATGGGTGACCTTCTGGGAAGTTTCACGGAAAACGTGTGAGTGAGGTCAAAGCATGCTGAAAAGACCCGTGTTGGTTTGTGGGGTCAGTCGATCATCCTGAATGCAGTTAGGGGCGTTACAAATGGTATCAAAGCCAGACCTCTCCCAATACGATGTGGTTCGAGGGAGAACCATGCGGAAGCTGGTAGGCATGTAACACTCAAGGCCGAAGAAGGCGAGGGTTGGTTGCACCGCATGTAACACCTGAGGACGAAGAGGGCAAGGGTGGCCGCCACATCGGAATGAGAGGGATCCTGAGGCCGTGTAGGTATGGGACTGCATGGTTGAAGGAAAGCTTATAAGGATTGATGGATAGGTAAAAGACGACTTTAACTGATTCTAGGTGCAAACTAATGCCTCTTCCATTTGAGATCTTAGGGAGCTCCTATAAGTTTCTAAGATTCCCCCTCCCGTGCTGAAAGCACTTTCTGATGCAACAGTAGACACTGGTGTGGCAAAAATATTTTTAGCTATTGTAGATAAAATAGGATATTATGCTGAATTGTGTTTCCACCAAACAAGAATGTCAAAATTAGGATCCATTTTGACCCGCTTACTAGAGTAAAAACCCTTAAGATCATTTTATTGATCAATCAAGTCTTGTTCCTCTAAATATTGCTCAAAAGCATCGGCTCTAGCCATTAGTGAAGGATGACCAACAGTTGTTCCATCATTGGAAACATTGTTTTCACCATTACCAAGAGGGTGTTTATTATGTTTTTTTGTCATAAGCTTGCTTATACCAATCATACAATTTTTATAAGCTCTATTTAATAGAATTATGGATGGTAACTGATGGTGGCAGTGAGGATGAGTCACACTGGTTGGTGAGAGAGACAATGGTTGGTGAGAGATACCAGGCTCTGCTAGAGTTTCATATGGTGAGAGACATAAGTGAGAGATGAGGGTGAGAGACGAGTTTGATGAAATGAAAAAATTATCAGGGTATTACCTGTTCCTTGAGAAAAAGGATGTCGTGCAACTAATGGGTATGGGCGGGTTCGAGTACATGTGGTTCATTCATTCTTACTCGGTCCGACTATTAGAAACCATCCTAAATCGGTTTTTACACCCGTGGGCCCGTTTAGCCATTTCAAACTACCCATATCCTTTTTTTCAAGTTCGGGTGGTTTGGATGGAAGGAATGATGCTGCATTTGCTGCTGCACTGCAGGTTGTTGCTCAGGCTGTGCAGAATCAGCTTAACATTGGGGGGAACGATGAATCCCATAACTTAGGAACTTTTCAGAGAGAGAATCCGCCTACCTTCAAGGGTAAGTATGATTCCGATGGAGCGCAGGGTTGGCTAAAGGAGATTGAAAGCATATTTCATGTGATGGATTGCTCTGAGGGCCAGAATGTACGGTACGATACACATATGCTAGATGAAGAGGCAGATGACTGGTGGCTTAGCACTTGTCAGAGATTGAAAACCACAGGTGAAGTTATTACTTGGGCTGTGTTTTGTAGAGAATTTCTAAGGAAGTATTTTCCAGAGGATGTTCGCGAAAAGAATGAAATTGAGTTCCTTGAACTAAAACAAGGGAACTTGACTGTTACTCAGTAAGTTCGTAAAACTTGTGAAGTTTTTTCCGCATTATAGTGCAGAGACCGTGGAGTTCTCAAAGTGTATCAAGTTTGAGAATGGACTACGTCAAGAGATCAAACGAGCTATAGGGTATCAACAGATTCGTAGGTTTCTAGAGTTGGTAAATAAGTTGTAGGATCTATGAAGAAGGTGTTTCCTCTGGCAGAGACTCGGACTTCTAGTGCCGATCGGTCGATCAGAGGTACATGCTACATTAATAGTATTCATTTAATTACTATTATTCATACTAGTGCTACTATTATTGATGTTGCATGTCCAAGTATAAATGTGTCATGTTGATGATTATTATTTTATTGATAACACACTTGAGTCGCCGAGGACGAATCTATGCATGTTGTTGTTGCTACGTTGAAATGTTGTTAAGTGGTTTATATGTTTATTAGTTGCTATGTCGCAAAAATGTTGAATGATTATCATGTGTATTTGGTTGAATCGTTGTTGTGTTATCATTATGTCTGAATGAGTGGTAATCAGAGTGTTGTCGAATATGACTTGGGGGTCGGGGAATAAGATGCAAAGGTGATATCTAGAGTTGTTTACGTCAGATAAATTTTCGGGGAAGAAAATATTCTAAGTAGGGGAGAGTTATAACACCCCAAAATTTCTAAATAATTATTTAATCAATTATTAGTAATTATTTGTGATTATATGCAAATAATGATGGTTGTTTGATGAGTTGTGATATTTGGTGGTGGTATGTGTGGTGCATTGAGAGGCAGTGAGAATTTAAATAATTAGAGAGAAATATTTAGATTTAATTGTTATTATTAGAACTATTTTAATAATTTAAAATAGAGTAAAATTGTAGAGTAAGTGAGGACAAATGGGGAAACCCATAATAAGGGTCCAAGGGGTAAGAATGACAAAAGAAAGGGAGGGGAGAATTAGAATTCATTATGTACGATCGTGTTTAGGAGAATACGCTATGGAGAAGAACTATGGCACTGAGGACCAAGGGAATTCAGTAGAAACGCAAAGAAAAGATCAAAGCTAAGAAAATCTAAGGTAAGGGGTGATTATTTGATTATAATTGATATGGGGTTTAAGCATATGTGGGAGTTAACAGGGTTTAGGTTGAGTTCGAAGAACATGATGAAAATGTAAGAATATTGATAAAATTTGCAAATGTGTGATATTGATGCGTAATTCATGTGTTTTGACATGCTTGATAATTCGTGACATATGAACTGTAGAAATAACCTTGATGAATTATACGCTTTGGACTGGAAAAATTGGGTTTTTGGATTGGAAAGAAATTAGAGTTCGTAATTGAAAATTATGCATAAAATTGCCTCTGCGCAGGAGAAACCGGTTTCCAGTATTAAGGAAACTGATTTCGTGAGTGAAAATTGGGGATTTTGCAATACTGGGAGTGCAGAAACCGATTTCCTGTTTTGAGGAAACCGGTTTCCTGTGTCGAACAAAAATATTTTTTGAAACTTCAAAAATTCATAACTTTTTACTCGGGTGTCCGTTTGACGCTTCGTTTGAACCTATATAAAGCTAATGCAATATAATTTCTTATAAAAATGGTTTCAATTTTCTGGAACTAAATTTAATTGGTGTGTAATGAGATTTTGTGTTGTCAGTATATGTTGTAGTATGATGTTGGTGTTTGCGTTTTCGTAAAACTTTGAAAATTCATAACTTGAGTTGTGAATATCCGAATGACGCGCCGTTCAAATTGTTGGAAATATCATTGACATACTTTTAATTAAAATTATTTTCATGTCAGAATTCCAACTCTTTGACACGTTTATGTGTGTTTCCGTACGTTTCAGGTTAAGTCATTTTATGAAAAATGTGAGAATAATTGGTATGGCTAATGGTGGAGATGTTTCCTTATTTAATGATGAATATGATATATTGATTAGTTGTTGTGATGATGTGATGTATGTTGTGAGACGGGATTTATGAGATGCATGTTTGATGATATATATATATATATATATATATATATATATATATATATATATATATATATATATATATATATATATATATATATATATATATATATATATATATATATATATATATATTGATGATGATTATAACGTTGAGATGATTTAAAAATATGTTGTGTTGTGAATATGATGTTGTGATGAGTACATGAACGGTGTTGCACTTGGACCATCCGAGGTCATGTTATTTAAATAGTGTGTATCATTCATTTATGGCATATGTTAGGACTCCGGCCTGGTGATGATCTGGTAGGACTTCGGTCCAGTGACGATTTGTGGGACTTCGATCTAATGGTGGCATCAATCCTATTGTGCGGATTGTGTGTGTTTATAAGATGTGCTCTGATTCCAAACGAGAATCAATTCTATTTGTGGGGATTTCAAAGTTTGTGTGTTTGCATAATGAATGATGCTGCATTTCATAGTTTGTGTGTTTTCATAATGAATGATGTAAGATATGTTTTGATGATGTCTAAAATGTGAACGATGTTTTAACGACGTTGTGAGTAAATGATTTTGGTCATGATATTACTGTTAATAACTACTATGCTTATTCCGTATATCTTTTGTAATGTTTGTAATTACCAACCCTTTTTGTTTGAATGTTACCTCCACGTGGGAAACGCGAAGGTGATTACAATTAGCTTATTGAAGATTGAGGATAGCTTCAGAATTATTTAGTTTGTTTTCGTCGAATAAAGGGTCTTGCTCTAATATGTAACATCAGGTTGGGATTGTGTGATTTGCATATTTTGGTTGTTTGATAACATGATACTATGAGCTACCATTGATGGTTTTGAAGTTGATTTTTAAGATTTAAATCATGAATGATGAAGTGTGATGGATAATTGTTAATTTATTTTGAGGTTGAGATTTCGTTGTGTGATAATGGAATTTTGATTGATGTTTCAAAAGAAAGTATAATTATTATAATTTTTTTTTGTGTAAGCAAGATATAATATATGGAGAACTAAGGGTTCTCAAGACCTCTTACACAAGAACGAGATGAATCTCGACAAGAGAAATTACAAACCAATTGAACCTACGAAAGATAAAACACCGGGTCTTTACAAAATTCGTAGAAGTTGCAATTGGAATGGGTAATCTCTCCACAAAAGGACCACCTCCAAACCAACAATTTAATATTCCATTCCATGTCTAGAACGCTCCAAGTATCCTTCCGAAAAATAATACCGTTCCTAACTAACCAAATGTTCCATGTTATAGCCAACCAAATGCAACTAAGCCTACCCCCCTTCATCTTCATACTTTTGCAAGAATTGTACCAAAGCATGAAACTCCCTTTAGGGTCTTCCTCCGTTACATCCAACAAACCAATCCACTCCGCTATTTTCCTCCAAACAACCTTCATAATCGAACACTTGAAAAAAATATGTTCTAAAGATTCAAGAGAATCCCCGCAAAAAACACAATTAGAAGAAGAATTGGAAATAGAGATACCTCTCTTCAAAAGGAGATCCTTAGTGGGTAACCTATTTAGCAAAAATCTCCAACCGAAAACTTTGATCTTAAATGGTACATCCGACTTCCAAACTAGCGAAAAAACTCCGTCGTTTCTCCCATACGGCCCGTAAGGAATGCAAAATTCTGCATAAGATAGGTAACAAGATTTGACAGAAAACACGCTATCTTTTCCTCCACCCCACTGAACCGTATCGCTGCTGCCCGGACCCCCCATAACCGCACCCTCCAGCACACTGTACAGCGCAACAATGCTGTCCGAAACTTCCATGACAGTAGCGGTACGGTTGCTGTCCAGCCCCGTGACAGCGCTCAAAACAGAACTGAGAGCAGCCCCATGCGGAAATCCCACAGTCCCCCCACTCCCATTTACCTTCGTTCCAACCCCCCAAGCAAGCCACCGAAACGTTTTTCAACCGAGACAACAAGAAAAGCATAGGATAAACATCCTTCAAAGGAGAGTCAAGAATCCATTTAGAATGCCAAAAAGATATGTTAAAACCATTTCCAGTTAAGAAGGAGCAATTATTCGAAATTGCGTCTTTAAATGAATTCTTTCCAAGGGATAAAATGTCCTTCCACCATGTAGAGCAAGAAATACCGGTAGGGATAAAGTCTCCACCCGAAGAAACTTGTAAGCAAATATCCCCATATCTAGCACGAAGAATATTTAGCCAAAAAGAATCCGTACCTTGAAGAATCTTCCATCTCCATTTATTGAGAAGAGCAAAGTTGAAATCATCCATCCTCTTAATGTTTAGCCCTCCTAGGTCGAGCGGGAGAGTTAGATCTTTCCAAGCCACCCAATGAATCTTCTTACTAGACTCCGATACTCCCCATAAAAAGTCATTCTGAAGTTTGGTGATGTCTTTGACAATTTTCACCGGCATCCTATAAAAAGACATAGTGAAAATTGATAAAGAACATAAAATGGATTTGAGAAGAGTAATCCTCCCCCCGAAATTAAGGAACCTATTCTTCCAACTCGAGAGACGCTTCTTAATTTTTTCCAATAAAGGATTCCAAGTGGAGATTCTCCTCGGATTAGCTCCCACTAGAATGCCGAGAAAGGAAAACACCTTGCCTTCCACCCTACAAGATAAAAGAGAGGACGCCGCTTCCATCAAATTGTTACTAAGATTGATACCGATCAATTTGCTTTTATGATAATTAATGCCTAGGCCGGACACCATCTCAAACGCCTTTAATACGGTCTTGATAGCCCAAATTTGTTTCCAATTGCCTTCTCCTATCAACAAAGTGTCGTCCGCAAATTGGAGTATGTCCACCGTGCATTTGCCATTGACAAGAAAACCTTCATAATCACCTCTATCCATAGCTTTCCTCACGAGAGCCGTGAGACCTTCCGCCACAAGAACAAAAAGGAAAAGAGATAATGGATCTCCTTGTCTCAAACCTTTCTCTACCGGAAATTCTTTTGTCGGACTCCCATTAACTAACACCGACATCTTGCTTTGAAAAACCAAAAGCTCCATCCACGTCGTCCATTTAGTTCCAAAACCCATTTCTTTCAGCAAAAACCTAAGAAAGTTCCAATTCACTTTGTCGTATGCCTTCTCAAAGTCGGCCTTGAAGAGGATACAACCCCTCCCTTCCTTTTGAGCGTAATCCACCACTTCATTGGCAACCATAACACCATCAAGAAGTTGCCTCCCCGGAACAAAAGCGCTTTGATTAGGGGAAATGATAGAATCTAAAACACGCTTCAATCTTCCCGCCAATAATTTGGAAATCACTTTATACATACTACCAATCAAGCATATTGGTCTATAATCATCCAAACAAAGAGGGTTGGGAATTTTGGGAATCAACGACAAAAAAGAAGAAGTTACCGCCTTTGAAAGAACTCCGCCGGAATGAAAACTCTTAAAAAAACGGTAGAAATCTTCTTTAAGAAAAGACCAACATTTCCTAATGAAGAAAAAAGAGAACCCGTCCGGACCCAGAGATTTGTCACCACCACAACCCCAAATAGCTTCCTTTATCTCCTCTTCCTCAAAAGGAACCTCTAACGCTGTGCTATCCCCATGACTTAATTTCTTGAAATTGAACCCTTCCAAGCAAGGCCTAACCGGTTCCAATTCCGAAAATTTGCTAGAAAAGTGAGAAAAAACCTCTCCCTTAACCTCCATTACCGATTCTTTCAAACCACTCGAAGAGTTTAAGGGACCGATATGGTTATGCCGCCTCCTCCCTTTCATAACTTTGTGAAAAAACCACTATTGGAATCCCCACCGTTAAGCCACGCAAGCCTAGATTTTTGTAATATCATGTTCTCCTTGATTCTCAAGTTCAACCAAAATCGGCTAGAAGTCTCTTTCCTACCTCTAACAATTTCATCCCTTCCCTCATCATCCGCCTCCTCAAGCAAAGAATCCCACCTATTCAAATTCGCCACCTCCTCTTCAACCTCCAAATCAATCCTCCCGAACACCTCTTCATTCCACCATTTGAGTCTCTCCTTTAGAATACGAAATTTTTCTTTAAGAACAAAATCGCTCCTCCCTTCCACCACCGCTTCTTCCCAAGATTTCTTGACAAAAGGTAAAAAAGATTTGAGTTGGAACCATTCATTGTTGACTTTGAACGGTTTTGGACCCCAATCAACATTATCCTTGACAATCCACACGGGACAATGGTTTGAAACGTCTCTATCACCTATACTTTGCCCCACCACTCCCCATTTATTAATAATAGAGTCCGAAATGAGAAAACGATCAAGCCTACTCATCGATAGGCCATCCCCACTATACCATGTGAAACGCTTGCCTTTACAAGGGACATCCACCAAATTGCAATTCTCAATGAAATCACCAAAAGCTTTCATCTCATTGACATTTACGTTCTGAGACCTCCCTTTCCTTTCCCTACAATTCTTTATGGCGTTAAAGTCCCCACACATAATCCAATCACCATCCACATATCTATTTTTAAGATCCAAAAGCACTCTCCAGAGAGAAATTTTCCTTTGAAGATCACAAGAAGAATAGATATTGCAAACATAATAAAAATTACCCTGCCACTGAGCTTTTATCCCCAAAAAACCGTCCCCCGAAAAACTGTGTAAAACATTCACCGCATCTTCCTTCCATAACGTAATCAAGCCTCCCGATCTCCCTACCGAATTGGAGAAGGAATAACCGATATTGTCTTTCCTCCAAAAACTCTTCGCAATTGACTCCTCCATCAACATAACCTTGGTTTCTTGAATTACAAAAATGTCAGCCTTCCCTTTATTTATGATAGAATTAATTCTCCTTCTTTTCAGCAAACTACCTCCCCCTCTCACGTTCAAAGATCCGATAATCATTTAGACGTGTTTGAATTCCCCAACAAGACTCCGTTACTGTTATTAGAGCCACCCTGTTCAGCACCATGTTCAGCCATGACCGGTTGTGCTACTCCCAGAGCCTTCACTGCTGACCTCAATAAACTACCGCCACTGTCCTTCAAATAACCCCATTTCCTCCCATTGTTCCTATAAATGGCCGATGAATCAGATTGTTCCCCATGGAAAATACAATTTTCACTTTGAGGCACATGGGTAACTTGAGAACTCGTGTTACGGAGTAGGATGATTTATATGTGATGTTTTATGATGATGTGACGCCCTTGTTGGTGCTTGTATTTTAATAAATTGATTTAAATTACTCGCGAAATATATGTTGGGTAGAAGGTGTTACATTAGTGATATCAGAGCAGGTCAGTCTGTCCGGCCAAGTTGTCGAGTCAGTAGTGTGGTATTACAGTGGAGTATGTTGACGTATTGTTCCTTAGTACACGACATGTGTGAGAAATATTGTCGGTGCTTTCTTGTTTTTCTAATCACTTGTTTGCAGGAGGGAGATTGAAATAAGTGGGGGAGAAGCAGTTGCTTCTCGGGGGTTTTTTAGTTGCAAGGTGTGAATAGTTGGTTCAGTATGCCATCGATTGCAAAAGTACAAATGTTGGTAAGACTGTGTTGTTTCCAAATTCCAAAGTGAATGCAGATTCAAGATTCGGGTATAACGGCTAGGTCAAAATGTCTTTGAGAGTAGATGATCAGGTAATTGTGTTGTTCGTCTCTCTAGGAGTAGGGAGCGATGTTATGGCTAATGATGTACTTGTTGTGTGTGAGTCCTGATGTTTCCCGGGGATAATTGTCACTCATCGTCAGAGCGAGATGTTGGATTAACTTGATGTTATCCTTGAGGGTGAAGTGCTTTTGAATTGTGTTGTGGATTCGTTGCAGACTCTTCTGTCTGGAGATGTTGCGAAGACAAGGTTCCTGTCTGTTGGATAAATTGGGCTATTATTAATAAGAAGTTAAAAATTGCAATCACATTAAATCAAAAATTATTTTAAATTTTTAATATTTTATTGGATTCTATCTTTATTTTTTTTGTTTTGTTCGACCTTACAGTAAATAAATATAAGTAATATTTTATAAAAATAATTTTATACCTAAAAAATATTGTTTTTTTGCTATATTCTTTGATTCTATTTTCTTATACGTTTCAAAATTATGTATACATTTTTAATTTGTAATATTTTATTGTATTCTATCTTTTTTTTTTGTTCGACCTTACAATAAATAAATATCAATAATATTTTATGAAACTTACTTTATAAATTATATATATTGATAAACTTAATTTCTTAATTTGACCTAACTAAAATATTCTTTAGTTCTATGAATTAATATAAAATATTATATTATTTACATATTATAATATCTACACTTTTGATAATTATTAAGATTTAATATAAATATCACTCAAACATAAAAGCAACATAAAATCAATCAATCAATGAGATTTATTTATTAACATTTGCACTTAAAATATAAAAAATTAAATTTCATTTTGCAATAATATACCAATTATTTTACGAAACAATTTCCATATCAAGAAAACATGTGCTGATTCATTATACCAACTAACTATTATTTAAAATTTTGTAAAAATAGACCATAATGCTTAGACTTTTATTAATAAGTAGTTAAAAATTGCAATCACATTAAATCAAAAATTATTATTAATTTTTAATATTTTATTACATTATATCTTTTTTTTTGTTCAACCTTAAAGTAAATAAATATCAGCAAGATTTTATAAAAATAATTTTATACATTGCATTTTAATATATATATATATATATATATATATATATATATATATATATATATATAAGGATAAATTTAATTTTTTAATTTGACCTAGCTAAAATATTCCTTAATTCTATGAATTAATATAAAATATTATGTTATTTACATATTATAATATCTATAATTTCAACAAAACTTGCGCAAGCATAACCCATAATTCCAAGCATATTCTATGTTGTATATTGACACCAGCCAACATGAATTCTACTTCTACTGTTCAAACTTTCAGGGCAGCCAAAGAAGAATCTTTATTTCAAATGAACTGTATAAACGATGCTTGTTACAGCCTGCAAATCCAAAAGACATGAATTAGCGAAGTGACGGCGGAATGAAAATGACACTGCAAGAAAAGAATAATCAGAGACAATATTGAAATTATAAAAGAATAGAAAATAGGGATTGGAAACAACACATGTAAAAAACCAATCATATACTATACAGTGACATCAATTGATACTTGAGAATGATACACTACAAATTCAACCTGCAAATAACACGAAAAATATTTTCTATCAAGAAAAGAAATGAACAAATGTTAAATACCAAAACAGTATAAAACTAATTAGTAAAAAATAGAAAGCAATTATCATAGGTCTGGCCATGAATAGTCGTGGGAATGGCTGGAATTGCAAAAATGGTATAAATCAAAGTTTCCACGATTAGGTTTGATGAACATGATAGAGAATGTACAAGTATGATCGGTTATATATGTAAGAGTAAAGATAAAACCGTTTTGGAATATGGAAGATGGAGGAATACTTGTTTGTGAAGAAAGAACTGTTGAGGTCTTAAAAGGTTTTTTCATCGTGAAGAATAAAACAATAGGCTTAAATACAATTTTGGTTCCACTATTTATCTTTTATTTTGATTTTAGTCCCTTCATTTTAAAATCCGTGTTTTTAATCCCTTTTTATAGATTATTTCATGATTTTAGTCCCCTTCCAATTTGAGACCAAAATTTAATGACATGACACTAAAATGATGATGTGTCATTGTCATATTTACCAAATTTAAATCCATGTCATTTTTATCAATAATAATAATTATGTTATTTGATTAAAAATAATTTATCATTATTAAAAATCCAAAAATCAATTAATAATATTTAAATTTATTCATTTCAATCCCTAAATTGAAATCAAAAAAACCCAAAAAAATATGATCAGATTAAACTTATTCATTCCAGCCTCTGATAAAAAAACCCAAAAAAATATGATCAACAAAATCATAAATTTATTCATTACAATTTCTAAATTAAAACCAATTAACCCACAAAAATATGAACAACGAAATCTATTCAAAGCTTAACAATAAAGTTTTTGATTTGGAAGAAAAGATACCAGAGGTAAAACCCCAAACCTAAAGTGGCTAGTTCATCTCCCATGAAGAATCAAAGGAGTAAATCCATCTATCAATCAATCTTTGCTTCTTCATGTAAATGGAAATGAAGAACCAGTAACGCATAAACATTGACAACCACCACGCTATCTCAACAACCCATGTTTTTCAATTACTTTCTTTTTGAAAAAATAAATTATAATTTTGTTGTTGGCTGTGTGAAAAGTAGATCTGGAAAACTCAAGACCATTTTCATAATGGTTACTCAATAAAACAAATTGATTTAATTAAATAGTCTATACATAAATCAAATCCAACTTAATTAAATATTAAATCTAAAATATTAATTAATGGATGAGAATAATTAAATTAGATTAATAATCCCACTCTAGCCAAAATTCAAACCAAATCATTGAAGAAATAACCCGAAAGACAATAAAACGGAATGCTTCACAAAATATTTGGATTTAGTTTCAACTTTTAAGTATGTTGGAATCACCCATAAGACAAGAAAAAGGAATGGCGGAGAACATAACTCAAACTATGAGTGGTGGTGATTGTTGAAGAAAGGGCTTTTGAAAGAAGTGGTGGAGGATTCAAAATTTGGAGAGCATTTTAAGACACATTCATCCAAAAAAAATGTTTTAGGAACTCCAAGGGTTGGCTTAGCGCTGGAGGCTTGGGTTTTGAGAGTGTGCTCATCTGAAGATCCTGAGTTCGAATCTTGCTAGGTGCTATCAATTCTTGCATGGGTCTTTAATTTAATTACAGTTTTGGTCCCCTTACTTGATATGAGAGGGTTGACGATGAAGATGGTAGTTTTTAGGGATCTAATTTTTTTAATAGTTTATTTTGGTAATTTAATGTTCTACAATTATCCTTTTTAATTATAATTTTTTAATTCAATTAAAATTTATTATTATTATTTTTATTATTTTTGGATTTTTAATAATAATAAAATATTTTTAATAAATAACATAACTATTATTATTAAAGAAAATGACATGGTTTTAAATTTTTTAAATATGGCAACGACACATCATCACTTTAGGACCATGTCATTAAATTTTGGTCTCAAATTGAAAGGGGACTAAAATTCTGAAATAATCTTTAAAAAAGGATTAAAAACACCGATTTTAAAATGAGAGGAGTAAAATTGAAAAAATATATAAATACAGGGACTAAAATTACATTTAACCCAAAATAATAAATGCAATAAATTAGGAAAATAGGAAAATGGAACCTTAAGAGAAGTAAATCAATAACTAATGGAAGGTGGAAGGAACAAAACTGACGTGGAATAGCAAAATCAGAATGTTGAAAAATCTAAAATTCTCTTCTCTTGAGATGCCACGTGTCACATGCAGACCAATAGTTGAGAAAAGATATATTTTTCTTACAGTATATTATACATTGACAAAATAAGATTTTTCCAAATTTTCATTATATTCTAAATTGATAAAATAATTTATTTTTTAAATTTTCCATTATATTCTAAATTGATAAAATAATTTTTTTAAAGTTTTTTTCCATCATTACCCTTTTTCTACTTCATCTTTTTATTTATCACCTCATTTTTGGTTAGTCCATTATCCATAAAACTGTATCTCCCACTCTACAACGTTTAGGACCAGTATCTCACCACCCCTACGAATCATGCATAATAAATGGACCTAAATACATATGGAAATTTCTTTTCGGACCTCCCAGCGGTGAAAACCTCTGCTAAAAATCCAAAAATACCCTTCGGAGATTCATCTCCGAAAAAATTGAAATTTTGGTTAATTCGGAGATTCATCTCCGAAAACACCAAAAAGAAATTGGAATTTTGATTAATTCGGATATGCATTTTCGAAAATCCCAAAAAATGGTCAGAAGTTTTTTCGAATATGCATATCCGAATTAATCAAAATTTCAAAAAATTAAAAATTTTGAGATATTAATTAATTCAAATATCATAAAATTGATATAATTTATAAGTTATGAATAATAAGAATGATAATTATACGGTGGATATTTCTATTCTAATTTCAATTATAAATTAAAAAATAAATATAAAAAATATCACTCATAAATATAAAAATAAATATAAAAAATATGAGATTAAAAATCTGCATATTGATACATAAATATATAAGATATATATTTGTCCTTCATACATAAAAAAATTAAAGTATATTTAACTCAAATTAATAAAAAAATGCAATAAAAATTATCTTTTATTTGTATATATGAATAAAAAATACAAAATAACTATAGTTATATTGACTTTTACTCGTATTCAACTATATAAAATTATAGTATTTTGTTGAATTTGATTACTTATTGAATGTCAATAGTTATTTTCATTACATTATCCATCATATATCATTTGTGGACACAATCACTAATATGATTTTTAAGTATCTTTTAGTAAATTCCTATACATTAAAAAATTATTTCTAAAAATTCAAAAATAGTCTTAAAATTACATTAATAATTATTTACTACTTTATTCATATTTTAATATAAATTTAGAATTACATAGTTTTTCAAAATAATAAATAGAATTCACAAATATAAAAGTTATTTTAATAATTAATTATTATAAAAAATCATTTTTCATTTAGTTTAAAAAAATTACAAGAAGATTTTTTCTTAATTTTATTTAGTGAATAAATTATATATTTAATTATGAAATATAATAAAAATATTTTTCATTTATATAAGTTAGTAAAATAAGTTAGTAAAATAATTTTTAACTCTAAAATTGTTTTAAAAATTTTGTTTATAAAATGAATTTTTTTAACTTTAAATTGTTTTTGAAAATTAGTTTATGAAATATTTTTTTATGTATCATAAAAAATAAAATAAATAGTAAATAAATATCTTTATTATTATTATTATAATTATTAATTTTATATATAAAAATAATGAGTTGATTTAAATATTTATTAGACTAATATTATTATTATATCTTGATTATAATGATATATATTTAATAATATATTTTATCTAATACAATTAATTATACTATTAATTGTATTGATTCACCTTGATTTTAATTTTTTAATTATTATTGAGTTTTTTCGGATATACATATCCGAAAAAATCCAAGAAAAAAAATTGGAATATTTCGGATATGCATCTCCGAAAACACACTTTTTCTTAAAAAAAAATGTATTTCCAAAAGTGCATCTCCGAAATCACATTTTTTTCAAAAAAAATAAGGTATTTTCGGAAGTGTATCTTCGAAATAACATTTTTTTCATAAAAATAAAAAAGTAACTTTGGAAATGCACTTCCAAAATATAGGAACATTTTTGAAATTTCGCCGCAGATTTTCAAAAAAGTGGGGGTCTATAAAAAAAATTCTCATACATATCTTTATTGAATATATTCGATAATAATGAGCTAGATATAAGCACAATGGGTGTTTGCATCCCTATTACCTAAAATGAATATATTGAATATACGGATAATAATGAGCTACATATAATCACAATGGGTGTTTAGCTCAAACAACTCAACGAAGTGACCACTATGGTCCAATCTACTTTTACTTACAATAGATAGTGTTGTTTTATAAAAAAAATTAAGGAGTCGAGTCCAAGAAATAAAGAGACATGATACTCTTACTTGCAAACTATTTGAAGAACCTTCTATCATGTTATTGAGACGAGAAGTCATCGAAGAGGTAGGTTAGAGTGGAAGCTATTAATTTCTTAATTTCCATGATGATGATGATAATGATGGCGTAGAGTGAACACTCACGCAAGAACACACAAAAAGAGAAAAAGAAAAGAGATGCAAAAGAATATATGAGAACATATCTTTATTGTTGTTTTTGAGCTTATTTTAGTTATAAAATTCATGAATTAAATGGTGATATGCTCCATAAACGAGATTAGTCAAATTTTTTTCAAAAATAAGTCCTCTAATCAATTATGGCCAAGGCTTAATTGATTAGCTCTTCATTATTTTTGAGATTTGGTGCAATCTTCATTTAAGACCTGATTTGATCTATTTCTAGAAGTGGTTTGATATGATTTAACCTAGAAACTTGCGAATTAAGTAAGCTATAATCGGTTCAGATCCGGAAGCATGAATATTTCGGACATCTCAATACAGTCAATAAGTGATTCTCAAGACATTCTAAAATTCAATCTCTATCAAGTGTATTACCTAAAATTCTCAAGACATTCTAAGAAACTCCTACGACGGCCAATTGTTAAAACTCCATCTCTATGAATCATTTGATATGATAGGTAGCTAAACATCCTTTGTAATAATATGATTACCATCGATCCTTAGACTCTGAAATCATCAAGACGACCATGAATGCTGACCATCACCATAAATGCCAACAAACAGCTAGGTTGAAAATGGCTTGTTGAACACCACCATTGATGCCAACAAACACATTGTTGAACATTGCCATCAATGTTAGCAACAGTTGCACATCATCATCGATGCCCATAAAAACTATTGAACACCACCATCGATGCTAACTACTTCACCATCAAGATCACCATGGACCAAAAAAATTATTTGTATACTCACATCATACACACGCTTTGCATAAATTTATCAAATTTGCAATAAGCATTTTCAAAGTTGCAAAGCGGCCTCTGCAAAATAGAATTAGGTTTTCACCTTCCGTACCCAAATCTTTTTGGGTTATGGTGTGTTAATAGCTCTAAAAGGTTTGAGGTCATTCCTTTTATACCATCTTATTTTATCATATGTTATGTTAATAGCTCCCTGAAGCTCGCCCAATAAACACACAGGGTGCCTGCTTTGATACCAATTGAAATTTCTGATACAGGAAAAACATGTTAATATTGATGTCTTTACATCAGAACAATGTCAAGACAGATGTTACGACATCTATCTCCAAACTGAACAAATTCAACAAGCTGAATTTGATACTAAATTAGAATTGCAGAATATTAAATAACACAAAGTTGTTAACCCAGTTCAGTGCAACAACACCTAATCTGAGGGCTACCAAGGCAGGAAGGAAGTCCACTATCAGAAGTATTAGTTCAAGCTAAACAGTGTAGTTTACAACTTTTTTCCTAATCACTATCCAACGCTACTTCTACCTAAAGTCGACATCTAGACCTGGGAAGTCGACATCCCACAACCTAAATCACTACAGTGATATCAAACAACCCCAATCCCAGTGACTGTATCAAGAAAAACCTTAACAAGAAAATCAGTCTTCCAAAATAAAAACTCAACTCTTTTGCTTCAAAGCTGTAAGAGTGAGAACGAAACTCAATTCATTTCCTAAAGGCTTCTGAGTGAGAACAAAACGTCTACCACAAGTATCAGAAGATACAAGGGTGACAAATACTTACGCGAGAGACTCTCAAACCTACCACTCTAGGCTTCACCTAATTTAAAAAATTGTGAAAGTGCAAATTACATTAGGTCAGGTCTTCTCTTTAAATACACCTCTGTAGTCCAGGGGCTTCAAAATCTGCATTCAGATATTTCTTAATCCATAAGTTAATTGATGCACCAAATGTGTAGATAAATCTCCTTAAATCTTGGAACAAAAATATCAAGTTTCCTAAATTGTCTTAGCATCCAATTTTGGCAACTTGTACAACTGGAAATACAAAAGTACGTTCCAGATTAAATCTTCTTGACCTGAGAAATAAACTGAGATATATCAAAAATAAATATCACAGAATCAAATAAAATATGTCAATATTTAAAATAGCTCGTTCTAATGTTCTGGTATAACATGTCACGACATATGTCAAGACATCTTTCTTGAGCAACATGTTAAAACATCTTCCATAACATCTTTGTAGTAAAACATGTTTTAACAAAATTGTGTCAAATCCTAAAACCATGGTACTAACAAAAAAAATGAATATGCAGGGGTTGAGTTTGCAGAAGAAGAATCTGATGAGAGGGTAAATTTTGTGTTGCAAAGAATTTTACTAGCATCTAAAGATGAAGGTCAGTGCAACAATTTGTTTAACTCACACAATTCTATCAAGAATAAGGTGTGTAATCTGATTGTAGATACTAACAACATGGAGAGTTTGGTGTCACCGAAATTGGTAGATTATTTGATGTTGTCCATAAAACCCAATGAAAAGCCATACACCCCCAGTTGAGTAAACAAGGGCTTTCAAGTTTGAGTAACACTAGCTTGGAGAGTTCTTATCTCCATCAAATAGCATTAATTTGGGATGTTCTTGATATAGATGTTTGTCATATTTTACTTGGTAGGCCTTGACAGTTTGATAATGACATCACTTATCGAGGATGAGATAACGTGACAATGTTTACATGGGGCACACATAAAATTGCCATGGTTTCTTTTTTGCATTTTAATAAGAATCTAGGAGGAAAAAAGTATAGTTTTTTGGTGACGACATGGAGTGAAAAGGAGCTTGATGAGGTTGTTAAAGAAATTGGATTTTTCTGTCAGGTGGTGAGTAAAGGGCTGATGAGTGCTGTAAAGGAGAAAATAACAATTCCAGAAGAAGTGTTAGGGATCCTAGAGATTTTCAAGGAATCTGCCGCATATGAGCTATAAACGATTTGCCTCGTATGCGAAATAAACGCCGAAAAGTTAAAGCTTTCAATATGGGAGACTATGTGATGGTGTTTCTGCGTAAGAAGAGGTTTTCAATGGGTACTTACAGCAAGCTACAGCCACGCAAGTATGGCTCGTTTAAGGTGACCCGGAAGATCAATGATAATGCTTATGTGGTAGCTCTCTCGGAATTCATGAATATATCTAATACTTTCAGTGTTACTGACATTCATGAATATCAAGCAGATGAGGCTCTTTATCAAGAAGAGAACTCGGGGTCGAGTTCTTCAGAGGTGGGGGAGACTGATGTATGAAGGATTTTTAAGTCATTCGAGTTTATTTCAGACTCAAAAATTGTATTTTAATATTTTTAGCTATTTTCTATTTTATTTTTTATTCGAATTAAAAGTTTATTAGGTTTTTTTTTATGTTTTATTTATGTTTTGGATTAAAAGTCTATTAGGGTTTCCTTTTTAGTATTTAAACACTTTTGGTGTGACCATAAGGTCATTTTTATCTTAATAAAATTCAGCATTTTATTTATCTGATGGATTTCAGATCTTATCTAACAGATTTTGCAAATTTATATAGTGTGGGAGATTACTAAGAATAGATTTTCATCTAGGTTAGATTTTGAAAATTTATATAGTGTGGGAGATTACTAAGAATGTTAAAAAAAACATGGAGGCTTAATTTATTTTTGTGGCTGAAATTGTTGTAGTAGTTTAGCAATCTATAAAAGCAAAAGAGTGAACTTACTTCGCCTGCTCTTACCTCCACCATATCTACATATTTTACGAACCACACCCCCTACATGACTAAATGGCTCTCACTTGATTTATACTATATTTTTAATCTTTATACGTTTTAGTTGTTTCCATGGAATACATATCATTACATACTAGAAGCTAAAACTTGAAATATATTTGCTAAAATTACATTTCTCAAATTAATTTTCTAAATGGATGATATAAATCTTTTTTAATAGATTTGATACATTTCACTGCATTTTTATACAAAATGTGTTGTCTAAAATAAGCACTTCATTAGTTTGGTGGGTTATTTATACCTTTATTTGAGAATATATGTTTTTCCATAATTATACGAGTCTTTCTTTTTATCACTTTTCTTGATTCAAATGGGTTAGGTCTATGCCCCTGTGTTTATTTTTTCTTCTTACTTTTTAATATATTTTGATGTTCTGCATATGATTTGTGATGTTTGAGGTGTCAATATAATTAAAAAGCCTTGCACAATCAGGATGTTATGCACAACATTTGGTTTTTAAAAAAATACGTTATGAAAGATGAAACAAAATATATTTAAAATTAATTTCTAAAACACAAAACTTAATAAGTGTTCACATATATAATTTCTAAAAACTATAAAAATAGGTATGAATATGGGAGGGTATGATTTGTAAAAGGTAGGGATTTAATGAATGGATGAATGGCTTAGCCCAAACATGTGGGCAAAAACTGCTTTCTTTTGCAAGCCCAACTAAAGCTTAAATATTATAATTGTAAAATAAATCATTTAAAAATAGACAATGGCAAACAACTCGTACGTTAACTAGTGGTCGACGATAAAATTGTGGCAGTGTTCTAGCGATTGGTAGACATCACGACCAAACGCCATCCAATATGTAATAAATTGTAGCGATCAAAAAATACATGGGTGCATGTTTCTTCTCCAAGGTCAAGGGTATTTGAGAGTTTTTAGTAGGTTTATTAAAATGCTAGTGGTTAGTGTAACACTATAAAAACCCACGTGTAAAAAGTACGAATTTAAACAACAAGACACATAGAGTGTCACTCGGCACAACAAAAATCTGCTCCGTAACACGAGTTAACAAGCATCATGCAATAATTTAACACCTATCATCACATGCTTGTCTTAACTTAGCCTCATCATAGCGAAATTATTCAAATAAAATAGCTCAACCAACAATTAAGTCTCATAATAATTCATTTTCAAAATAAAACTTAGTTATGGCAAGATGCCTTCCAACTCAAGCAATGCATAACATAACAAGTTCAACTCTCGAAACATTAACATCAAAGTAAATAACAAGAAAACATAATTGTTCGCATGCCTAGTGTTACAGATCAGAGCAACAAAAAAACTAAATAATCGCATAAACAATAGGAAATAAGAACATCCTCAACACCGTCCTTCAACTTCTAAGCAGCTACTCATTTACATGCTCGTCTGTACTCCACAAGAGCGCACACACCACAACGAACAAAAGTGGTGAGAATTCACTTTAATAAATTAAGTGGTATGAGCTGCAATGTGGAATACAACATTTACACATGTACCACATCAATCACATACTCATAATCTACCCACTCAACCGCATACACAATCAAAATAACACATACAACCCAATTATGCAACACGACTCGTGATAACAACTGGACTCATATGCATGTGGTACCATTTATAGACAACTCAGATCCATCTCGCTCCCGATCCCCACCATAGGACTATGGCTCACCAAAATCGTCACTAATCACCTTATAGTAATGCTTCACTAATTCCTCAATAGAATTAGCTACTCGAACCTAATCTCAACCATAAGATCAAGGGTCACCAAAATGAACCGAAGTTCGGACACCAAGATGCACGACTTTCAATATCAACATTCAAACAAACACATGCACATGTACCCCTCTTCTGAGCGTGCATGCCAATAACAACATCACCATAACCAACATAGTATGCATATATTTAAGCACGCAACATCACATACAATATCACCATAATAAATAACGTGCACAAAGGCAAACGTGCAATATCAACAATAATATCACCATAATTCAACAAGGTTCATAATTTGCATATAAATCACTTCCATAAACAATTCATCATTTAATTGTATGATAATAATTTAATAATTATCAATCAATTAATTAATCTCACCATTATCACCAAACAACAATTATGTTACACCTACATGGAAAAACAGACGCGAGAAACTGAACTGGAAGCTTAAAACACACAAACGATAAAACAACGCCCATCTTGGCAGATCGACGATTTGATCGTTGCCTGGGTGACGGTCGTCACCCAGCTCATTAGCCCTTATACACTCAGTTCGTCACCCTAGTGACGGTCAGCAAGGAAATCTTGCTCGGGATCCATGATGATCTGCTCGTTAGGAAGGTGACGCTTGTTAGGCGCAGGACAACGTTGTCGTCACTATGTAATAGAAGGCAAAAATAATATTTTTACCATGAGAGCTCTATGGAAGCTCTGATTTTTTATCTCTGCCACTCAAAACAGTCCAGAAAATTATCCCACATATTATAAAATAATGATCACATATCAGTTCACCAATCTAACACATTTACTCGACGAATTTCATCACTTTGCATTTATACCTAAAACCTTCAAAATTTCAACAATGTTATAAACATGAAAGTGACTCTAAACAAAATTATCAACACATATTGGTACAAGAATTTAATCATCACAAACACACACATCACCATAAAAAACATCAATTTCTGAAATTCAATCAAAACCCGACTATCCTATTGGTGGTTAGGGACTCCTCATTCTACCCGTCATGCATATACCCATTAGAGAAGTAGTTCTCCTCTTACTTGGTTCTCCTAGAAGCAATGCTAATTGATCAGTGGTTTTTGCACATGTTTTTACTGTTATTTTTAGTTGTCTTTGAAGTATTTTATTTTATGTTTTAATTCATTATTCGTCATTTTATGCTTTGGTTTTGTGTTTAATTGTTTGCAGACTCAGATGAATGAAGTGGAGAAAATCAGTGAAAAAAGTGAAGAAACTGAAGAAAAGCACACATGCTGGTCACACGCGTCCCAAGACGCGTTTCCTAGGTCCACACGCGTGCCCACACGCGTCCAGCAAGAGAAAAATGCACCTCCTGCCCACACGCGTCCCTGGACGCGTTTCCTGAGCCCACACGCGTGTCCAGACGCGTCCCAGACTTCCAGACGCGTGCCCACACGCGTCCCGGCTGCCAGAATTGCAAAGAAAAATTCCCCTCTGCCCAAACGCGTCCCAGGACGCGTGTCACAGCACCAGACGCGTTCCCACACGCGTGTGCACGTGATTTTTGGGCCTGTTTTGCTGAAAAGCCCAGAATGACAGTAATAAAAGAACCAGATTGCGTTTGGACAAGGGTTGGACAGTTTTGAGTGCGAAAATACATTAGAGAGGCTGGAGAATTCAAGATTGATGCAAGGAGTGAAGGATTCTATGAGCTTTAGCCATTGAAGATCTGATTCCTTCATTTATCTGTAATGTCTACAATTAACACTATGTTTTTTGTTATTTTTATGAGTAGTTAAACCCCCCATTGCTAGGGGGTGACCCTGATTCTGATTGTGATGAATTTATGCAATTGATGCAATAACTATTTTACTTTTCGTATTTGTTAATTTGTTCTTCATCCGTTAATAATGCTTTATCCGTCGGAAAAACGGATTCTGAATATGAATGAATAGTGTAGCTGGACGGCATATTATTTGTGGACATGATTAAGAACATATAATATCTATATCACCTAGGACTAGGGATATCATATTGTAACCAGAATTTCTTGTTATTGGAATGCTTGATCATAACCGTAATTATCTATGGACATAGTAATTAGGTTGTGAGGTCAAAGATCTTTTCACTAAGGCCTTAGGATTAGATACTCTAAAGAACCGGTAATTAACTATGAAAAGCATGTTATTGTATTGAGACAGAAAATTCGTTGCATGAAGAATCATTCACCGTCCCTAGCAATCTACTCATCTCTGTTCATCGTTCTATTATTCTGTTTATTTACTTTATTTGCAAAACCAATCAAAACAACCTTTTGAACTTTTGTTTAATTGAAACACTGATAAAACTCTATATCGTCAAGCAGTCCTTGAGATTCGATACTTGGGATTTTCCCATTACTACTACATAGGCAAAAATAGTACACTTGCTATTTTCCTATCATATTTTTGGCGCCGTTGCCGGGGACTGCCGAAGATTATAGAGTTCTAGATTTATTTCAATTAGAGTTTTGTTGCTCTGCGACTAAAATTTTATTTTCTGCACTATTTATTTTCCTAATTCTCATATTTATCTAATCTGTGTATGCGAGGTAAGGCCTCAGCTGAATTTATTTTTGACGCAGAAATTGAAAGAACTTTGCACGCAAGGCGTAGACAAGCTCGGTTGGCTAATCTGGAACCTGAAGAGGAAATTGTGTCAGTTCACTCCGATTCAGAGTCTGAAAGTGAAGAAGAAACCATGGGTGAAAATCCTCCTCCTCCTGAGAGGCTCCTTGGTGACTACGGTGCTGCAAACACACCGGGGGGAAGACAAACAATTGTCAACCAACCGCTAAATGCTGCAAATTTTCAACTACACCCTAGCACAATCAATCAGCTTGAAAGGAAACCTTTCACCGGAAAGGTTAACGAAGACGCAAACAAACATCTGCAGAGATTTTTGACCATGAGCACCACTCTAAAAATTGATGGTCATACCGAAGAAGCAAAGAGATTGAGGATGTTCCCTTTTACTCTAGCAGAAGAGGCAGAGGAGTGGTTCTATTCGCTACCAGCAGGCAGTATCACATCGTGGGGAGAGATGGAAAAAGCTTTCCTAAATGAATATTTTCCAGCGTCAGTCTTTCTACGAAAAAGGTATGAAATTCTGAACTTCAAGCAAAAGGAGGGAGAGTCTTTGGGGGATGCCTATAAAAGGTTCAAGAGGACTTTGGTGGCATGTCCGACACACAATATGGACAAAACTGAACAGATGCAAATGTTTGTGAACAGGCTGAGAATAAAGACAAAGCAGTTAATCGACACAGCAGCTGGAGGCTCAACAAATTTCACAACAGCCTCTGGTATCATCAAGATCATTGAAGCAATAGCTGCAAATGAGCATTTGGAGCTGTATGATAGGTGTGCCAGTAAACCAGAAGGAATCATTGATCTCAAGCTGGAAACCTCAAAAATCCGAGTTGAAGATGCAATAGCTGCAGAGGTTGAAAAAAGATTGAAGGCTATGAATATAGGTACACAACAGGTGGCTCAAGTGCAACAAGCTCAATCTGTAATCTGTGAAATTTGTAGTGGTCCTCATCAAACTGTTTGTTGTGTTGCGACTCCCAAGCAAATTGAAGAAATCAAATTCTTGAGGCAAAATAATCCTTATTCTAACACCTATAATCCTGGGTGGAAGAATCATCCCAACTTCGCTTGGAAAGATCAACAACAACAACAAGGCCCTCAGAAAGCGGAGTGGGAAGTAGCTATCGAGAGATTGGCTGGACAATGCATTCAATTTCAAGAAGAGACCAGAAACAACCATAGGAACACCACAGCTTCAATCAAAAATCTAGAAGTTCAGGTGGGTCAAATAGCACAGCACCTCACTCTACAGGCACAAGGTAACTTTCCGAGTTCAACTGTGAAAAATCCGAAAGACCAAGAGAAGATTAATGCAGTTACAACAAGGAGCAAAAGAGTGGCTGAATCTGAAAAAGAAAAAGAGGAAATAGATGACCCTATGGTAATAGAGGTGGATTTGGAAATAAGAGAAAATCCGAAAGAACCAGAAGTTGTGATACCACCGGTTAAACCAGTTGAAGAAAAAAATAAGAAAGATGCTGAACCGGTGATCAAACTACCTTTCCCTTCCCGAGTGACAAAGAAGAAGTCAAAAGAGAAAGATTTTGAGAAGTTCACTTCCTTGTTCAAAAAGTTAGAGGTAAATCTACCATTCTTCGAAGCACTTGAGCACATGCCCTTGTATAGGAAATTTATGAAGGAGGTGATGGCGAAAAAGAGATCAGTGGAAGGAGAACAAAAGATGGCAACTGAGAAGTGCGGTTTAGTCTCGTCAGCAAGAAGGATCCCAATAAAGAGGAAAGACCCGGGAGCGGTGGCAATATCATGCACTATCAATAACATAACATTTAAAAAGGTACTCCTCGATTCTGGTTCTAGTGTGAGTTTAATGCCTTTGTCCATTTTCAAAAAGCTTGAATTGGAAAAGATTAGTGAGAGTAAGACACAGTTAAGGTTCGCTGATCACACCATTAAGAAATCATATGGGGTAGCTGAAGATGTACTAGTGGAAGTTGATAAGTTTGTGTTCCCTGTTGACTTCCACATCATGGACATTCCGGAAGACGAAGAAACGCCTATCCTTCTTGGGAGGCCATTTTTGTCGACAGGCCGCTGCAACCTCGACATTGAAAAGGGGACACTAACGCTGAGATCTTTTGATGAAGAAGTAACCTTGAAGATGTTAGGAGTTAAGAAACATAGGGCGGTCGTAAATGATCAAAATTCTGGTGGTATGACAGAAAGTGAGAAAAAAGACAAAAAGCCTGAGCAGCTCCAAGAAAAAGTTTCAAGCATAGCATCTCGGGTAGAAACAACTCATGAAGCTATCAAAAGTCCGAAGAGGGCTAAGAAAGTCAAGAAAAATGTGGTAAGTGAATTGAAGAGAAAATTTGTCCATGCCTTTCATCTTCATGAGTTTTTGGTTGCGGAGGTGAAAAGCAACCAGGTGTGGAATAGAAAATACCCTCCATAATAAAGGGAAATGGACCGTCGAGCCATGCGACGTTAAACGAAGCGCTTCGTGGGAGGCAACCCACGGTTTTAATAATTAATTTCTATGTTGGTTTGTTTTATTTTCAGGAAATAAAAGGGGCATTTCAAGTGGAAGATATGGAGTGCATTACCCTCTGTGAGTCACCTCTCTCGAGCTTGTTCTAAAACATTGAGGTCAATGTTTCGTTCAAGTTTGGGGGAGGTTTTACTCTTTGCATTTTAATTTATATTGCTAGTATAATATGTGTAAGACCTACAAAATCATTCTCCCAAATTTTGACCGAAATTTTTAATTTTTGAAGAGTTTTGATCTTAAAGAGCGACCGAGAATAGTATATAGAGATGAAGGGAGGATTGTTTGAGGACAGGAAGTTCGGAATAATGTGGCAAGAAGAGGTTTGTTTAAACACCCTTGGCTCCCGAAGAGAAATACGAGTCTAACGTGTAGATTTGCACCATAGTACTTGCCTCCTGAGAAGTACTCCTCGAGTAGTTTATTGATACAGTCTGGCATAATTCAGATTCACGTGCATGAAGACTGGTTAGAAAAAGAAGATATAAAAAGTTGGCACCAAATGATGAAAAGGCGGTAAAAGGCAACCGGCTCGCTAAGTTGGGTAACTCTCACCCGGTTATTCAGCCCAAAGGAGGTTGATCCCCAAACGTCGTCCAAAAGGGCAATATATAACTGCAAAGTTTGAAAATTTCATCGGTAATAAAAAGGTAGCAAATGCTGCTCATTTGGTGCTAGAAAAAGAAAATAAAAAGCCTTGATCTGTCTCATGCATGTGATGATTATTATAAGAAATACAGTGCCTTAATGTGATTGTCCGAATGAAAGAGGAGAAAAATCGGAAAGAGACTTAAGTGCAAAGCATAGTTGGAGAGGTATCCAAAAGGGGAGCTTAAGGTTTAAAGTGGTGGCAGAAACTCGTCGCGTCATGTGAATGTCGGACCAACTGTTTCTTGATCAATACAAACAGATATCTCACGTATGAATACTGGTGTACTCTGAAGATCATTGACTCTTGTATTTGTTGCTTGAGGTCAAGCAACGGTTTAAGTTTGGGGGAGTTTGATCAGTGGTTTTTGCACATGTTTTTACTGTTATTTTTAGTTGTCTTTGAAGTATTTTATTTTATGTTTTAATTCATTATTCGTCATTTTATGCTTTGGTTTTGTGTTTAAGTGTTTGCAGACTCAGATGAATGAAGTGGAGAAAATTAGTGAAAAAAGTGAAGAAACTGAAGAAAAGCACACATGCTGGTCACACGCGTCCCAAGACGCGTTTCCTAGGTCCACACGCGTGCCCACACGCGTCCAACAAGAGAAAAATGCACCTCCTGCCCACACGCGTCCCTGGACGCGTTTCCTGAGCCCACACGCGTGTCCAGACGCGTCCCAGACTTCCAGACGCGTGCCCACACGCGTCCCAGCTGCCAGAATTGCAAAGAAAAA
The DNA here is from genome assembly GCF_029867415.1 of Vicia villosa. NCBI lineage: Eukaryota > Viridiplantae > Streptophyta > Magnoliopsida > Fabales > Fabaceae > Vicia > Vicia villosa. Next base: position 102,811,043 of record NC_081185.1, on the reverse strand, counting down.
TTCCCCTCTGCCCAAACGCGTCCCAGGACGCGTGTCACAGCACCAGACGCGTTCCCACACGCGTGTGCACGTGATTTTTGGGCCTGTTTTGCTGAAAAGCCCAGAATGACAGTAACAAAAGAACCAGATTGCGTTTGGACAAGGGTTGGACAGTTTTGAGTGCGAAAATACATTAGAGAGGCTGGAGAATTCAAGATTGATGCAAGGAGTGAAGGATTCTATGAGCTTTAGCCATTGAAGATCTGATTCCTTCATTTATCTGTAATGTCTACAATTAACACTATGTTTTTTGTTATTTTTATGAGTAGCTAAACCCCCCATTGCTAGGGGGGTGACCCTGATTCTGATTGTGATGAATTTATGCAATTGATGCAATAACTATTTTACTTTTCGTATTTGTTAATTTGTTCTTCATCCGTTAATAATGCTTTATCCGTCGGAAAAACGGATTCTGAATATGAATGAATAGTGTAGCTGGACGGCATATTATTTGTGGACATGATTAAGAACATATAATATCTATATCACCTAGGACTAGGGATATCATATTGTAACCGGAATTTCTTGTTATTGGAATGCTTGATCATAACCGTAATTATCTATGGACATAGTAATTAGGTTGTGAGGTCAAAGATCTTTTCACTAAGGCCTTAGGATTAGATACTCTAAAGAACCGGTAATTAACTATGAAAAGCATGTTATTGTATTGAGACAGAAAATTCGTTGCATGAAGAATCATTCACCGTCCCTAGCAATCTACTCATCTCTGTTCATCGTTCTATTATTCTGTTTATTTACTTTATTTGCAAAACCAATCAAAACAACCTTTTGAACTTTTGTTTAATTGAAACACTGATAAAACTCTATATCGTCAAGCAGTCCTTGAGATTCGATACTTGGGATTTTCCCATTACTACTACATAGGCAAAAATAGTACACTTGCTATTTTCCTATCACTAATCCTTAGCCATTGGGTTTTGATTGAACTTCTCCAACTCCTCTCAATTTCTCCAACTCCTCTATTTATAGGAAAAACCTAATCTCCTTATTTAGGTTATTCTCTTACTACCCCAACTTATTCTCTTAATCTCCTCATTACTCTTATTCTTCTACTACATCTAATTTCTCATTTTAATTATAAACTAACTAAAATTACTATTATTTTAACTACTTAAAATACTAAATAAATTCTTGATAATTCTAATTTATTCTACTACTTCAAAATTACTCTCTACACCTCTACCTCTAGAACACACACCCCTCCAATTCTTATTACTTAATTAATACTATCCAATAATTAAATAAAATATCAACAATCACAAATAAATCATAAATAATCAAAATAAAATAATTTAACAAAAATTGGGATGTTACAATTAGAGAATCCATGTATGGTGATTTTACGGTGCTCTTAGAGGACCTGCTCACTTGATGTTAGAGGCTTTGTGTATAAGCGTTATGCTTTGGGTACTATACATTAGTTAGGATTTGGTCTTTTTTCTTTCGTTAGGGGAGCTATATTTATAGAGGTCTTTGGGCCTAAGGTTTTCTTGGGAAGGATCATCGCCCACTTTGTCAATGGTAGACCTTTGAATCCCTATTTCCTAGGGAGACATGAACCAACTACTGACCCTGACTTATCTTTGTCCAAGAAACGTCTTTTCCCATATTTTTCCATATCTGGGCAAGAGGGAGGCACTTCGGGCGAGGAAATACCTCCTGGAGGGTAACATATGGTCATTGCCACTCTTATGGCTGTAAAACGCTCGCCCTCGTGGGGTACTTTACAAATATAAAACTGCACAATGCCTCAAGCACGAGGGATGTGATAAAGGACAAAGTGTGTTTAGAACATAAAAATGGGGAATATCCTGAGGCCCTAAGTTCCCTAATGAAATGTGTGATGAACCAGACCGATTTGCCTTTGGATACTTAGGATAGATTATACAACTTGACTTAAGAGGTATGTAAGTTCCTCAGGCGAGGCATTGACCCTCTCGGGCGGGACTTCTTGTGGAACTTTTTTTTACAGTTTAATCTCAAGTGATATATGATTAAGGACATTAACTTTTGATGATGAGAACTAATGTTTAAAGATGACAACCAAAAGTCTAAGGGTGACTAAAGTCAAGCATAAGCGGTTAAAGTGGTTAAAGATGCAAACCAAATTATTAGGGTTTGATAATGGACTTGACTCTTTAATGAAGAAACCAAATGGAATATAACTAAAGTCTCATCTCAAGTAAGCTCAAGCAATTTTGTATAAGAAAGCAACATTTGACAAGTCTTGTAGTATATGAAAGTTATGAAAGCCCGCCTCAATTCGTCTGAGTGTACATATTGTAAATCATATGGATATTCTCGTCAAAGTACATGGCTAAATCACACACACACAAAATTATTTTAAAACTTGTTTTTCTCAATTAAACCTTTTTAAGAACACCTTGAATTCGTGCCAAATGACTTAGAAGCTATACAAGTAGCTCTGGGGAAATTTTTGTCTCTAACCAATCGATTGGAACCTTATCCTAATCGATTGGGAGAGTTCAAAAATGCGCCCTAAGTGATTAGGACAACATCTTAATGATGGTTAACGGCTTAATATATCTTTTTTCCTTTTTGAATTTGATAATCGATAAACTTATGGTAACCAGCCGATTGGTAAAATGTTACAATCAATTGGAAAGAATTAAAAAGCCTTAAAATCATTTTCTTTTTGCGTGCCTATGAATAAAGGTCTATTACCACTCATTTTCATCATCTATAAACGTGATTTCATTTCTCTCTTCTTATTCCCTCTCTAAAAATTCTTTTTGTTTACTTTCTCTCACTAAAATTTAGCCAAAGTACTTTTTGAGAAAGCCATTTTGTGAGTGAGTAAATTGTAATTCTGGAAGTTTAGTTTTGCAAGTTCACCAAGGAAGTTTTATTTTTACCTGGTTAAACATTTTATCCACATATGGATTGTTTGTTTGGGTTTGAAGCTAAACCCGTAAAAAGTTTTGGTTTGGAAAATTGGGTGATCAAGTCTCCATTTAGGTTTGAGATAATCCCGTTGTTAAAATATCATAGGTTCTTGATTAGCCCATAATATAACCAAGATTAGTTTCAAGATCAACTAGGTATTAAATGCTTTATATGTTCAAGATTAAACTTTGGTATAATCTCTCAAGTTATTGGTTAGCCCGTGGTAAAAACAAGGTTTAGGTTCGAGAGCTCATCCCCGTGTTAAAAGCTCCCAAATTTTCAAATAGATTTTTAAACAAAAAATTTTATAAAAATGTTTGTAAATGATAGTAAAATTTTATATATTCATTGCAAAAGCGCCAAGGAGATGTGGTATATTATTGAAATGATCTATGGAGTTTCTCCAAGTGTTAAACAAGAGGAAATGCACACATGAGGCGAAGAATATGAAGAAGTTACAGTTAAATGTTTTTCAAATCTTAGAAATATTGGAAGTTGTATTGGAACTTTTGTTACTAACCAATGTCTAAGAGGTAAGAGATGGGAATCTAGTCCAATATTTAAATCGAAAGATAGGAACCTTCATGAATTTTAGGAAAAATCAAATAAGAAGAAAATTATAGAGAAATTGAAGGAACTAATTTAACTACTCAAAGATGAAGATACGATCTTGGAAAACAAAGTATCATCAACTTCATCATACTCTTATCATACAACTTTAGTGGAATCCCTTGAAATAACTTTGTAGTTGAACGTTCTTCGAAAGATTCTACATCAAATGAAGGAACCTCATGTTTGAGAAAATGTAGTGAAGAAGAAGTATCTTCAAGTGAAATCTTTGAAAGAAGTAAATGAGGATAAACATCAACCTCGGGGAGAAATGTAAGAGAATCCTCTTCCAACAAAGAGGATGAAGTCTGCTTAATGGCAACCTACGAGGTAAATATTGTTCAGGTGACTAAATCATCTTATGAACAATTGTTTAGAATGGGTGGTCAGTTAGTTGAAAAAAGAAGTAATTGACTTACGTGAAATCCTAGGAAAGTTTATCCAAGGGTGTCACAACACAAAAAATACCCAAGCGAATAAACGCTCGAAAGACAATGAAGTGACCACCGAAGTTTTATTTTTAAAGGGAAACATCGATAATATCCTTGAAAAACAACAATGTGATCATCACAACTTACTGCAACATAAATAATTTTTTTAGCAAATAATAAAAACTTACAAAGTTTACAAATGAATGAAGTGAAGTTGAAAATAGTGTTGTTGTTGTTTATAAAAAACTGAAGGTGATGGAGGTTTTCGGTGTTGTGAAAGTGGTGGTTTGAGTTTTTGTAAGAAGTGGTGGTTGTTGTGAGGTTGGAGAAGATGATGAATAGTAAAAATAATGGTATTGTTCTCTCATTTTTCTAGTTTTCTAAGTCTCTCCAATTTCTCTATTTCCACTCTCCAACCACTCTCATAAAAGACCATAACTTAGCTTATATAGTGTTAACTTAGGGTTCTTTTTTTTAGGGTTTTTGTTTATTTCAAAATGAGAAAATGACTTTCCATTATGAAGCAAAAGAGTGTAGCAAGGCTTTGTTTGGTGGATAATATTTCATTCATGCAAATGATAGTGATAAAAAATGACAAAGAGAAAGATGAAAAAGTCTTGCTTCAATGGAGAAAGAGTTAAAAAGTGGGAGAATCTTAAACTTTTTTTTTTACTCTTCTTGAATTTCAAAAAATAAAAATAATTTTAATACTAATAAGTTAAAAAATAAAATTAGTAAATAAATATTTTTTGTATTTTTTCTTTAACTTCTAAAAGGGTAAAAAAAGGGGTGGCAAACGGGCATGCCTGCCTCGTAAAAGCCCGCGAAAAAACGGGGCGGGGCGGGCTTTTTTAAGAGTGCGGGTCTAAAACCTTGCCCCGCCCTGCAAAAAAGTGAGGGCGGGGCGGGGAAAGCCCGCGGGCATTTGGCTTTTTAGGCCTAAAAATAGTAAAATTCTATAAAAAAATAAATGCCCGCAAAAGCCCACAAAAAAATGGGGCGGGGCGGGCACATTAAAGAGAGCGGGCCTAAAACCTTGCCCCGCCCGGCGAAAAAATGCGGGTAAAACGGGCTTTCCCTGCGGGCCGGGGCCATTTTGCCACCCCTAGGTAAAAATAATCAAAAATTGATTAAAAATGCTATTTTTTTTAGTTTCTCTAATTAACAGTCACAAGTGAATAAAACTCCCAACATTAATGATGAACACATAAAATCTTGAAAAATAGGGAGAACCAATCGATTAGAGCCCTTAGTCAATATATTGGCACACTCAATCCAGAAATATTTTTATTTGATTTTCAATCACCACAATCATTATTTATTACTTGCTAGAAATATAACATCAAATCTTCTAAGGCACAGTATAAATATATATATTCACTCTTTCCTTCTTTGCGTTGCATATTTTCCTTCAAATCTTATAAGTGTGAGATTATTCTCTCAAAATCATCATGGCACCCAAAAAGTTGAACTTTTCAACCAGCCCCTTCTCCGATTTCTTCACCACCAAGCAGCAAGAAGTAAGATTTTTTCAAGAATTTGCTTATGGATCCCTTGTTAGACTTCACACCCTAGATCTAGAAGATTTTAAGGAATGTGAGTTCTTTAAAACCTTCGAAGAACTCAATCTGACCACCTTCCTCTGTATCCCCTCAAAAAGGCTATTCCATCATTAGTCAAGATGTTCTTCTCAAATCTTCACCTCACAGATGGAATACTTCAAACTGAAGTAAAAAGGCACAAGATAACTGTATCCGTAGAAGAATTAGAAGAAATTCTAAATCTCCCTCATGAAGGTACTACTGTTGAACCCGAAGACAATATAAACAAATATAACTATAAGCTTGATGCTCCCACCATAATTAAGGATCCATCAATCTCCATACCAAATCCTTTCACTACTGGATATATCTACCATGAAAGTTGTATGAATCACTATGTGATCAATCACACACTCTTCCAAGAAAAAGTAATTTCAGTCTCATAACCCATGTTGATATAGAAGTAATATGGCTCATAGAAAACAAAATCAAAGTGAATTGGGAAAAACCATTAATCGAGTAGATGATGGAAAATAGGAAAGAATGAGTATGCATGCCAAATAGAAATCTAATCACAGAGCTTCTGGAAGATACTGAATACAATTTTGGAGATGAAGAATTCAAAGGAGAAAGAACTAAGATAGGAAAATCAGTCTTACCATCTATGAAATTTGAGATGGTCAATGGAAAAATAACAGAAAAGCCTTCATCAATTGAGAAGAAAAGAAAAGAAACTTGTCAAGAAGTGCTCATAGAAGTAGACGACTTTGTCCATTCCATTTCTGCACCGCCTCAACTTCCTATAACTGACGACCTATTCAAAATCTCAATTGAAAAGATAAATGTGAGTAATGACAAGTTCGACTTCATAACTCGTCATTTAATTCTAGATCAAACACAACTACCTCGAGATATGCTATATGATGATTTTGATTACGAATAGTCTCACCTAGTTGCCTAAGTGTGTCTAATTGTATCAAATTTTTAAATTCAGCAAATTTCCCCTTGGTGATTTGAATTCATAGTTTCTTTTAATAATTATTAATGTTTTCCCTTTCTTTATAAATACTTATTTTCATTTGTTTGCATATTTAAATTTCTACAAATACATCTTTATCCTCTTTTTTGATTTCGAACAAGGGGGAGAAGCATACTCTCAATAGGAGTAGATTATACTCTATTTAACTCAGGGGGGTTTAATTTCTTCAAACACATGTATGTTAATCCTTTTACCACCTCCCTTGAGAGATGTGTTGTCATTATCAAAAAGGGGGGGAAAGTGGAACCAAAGATATATCTTTAAGGACATCAAATTTTGATGATGACAACTAATGTTTAAAGATGACAACCAAAAGTCTAATGACGAATTAACTCAAGCATAAGCGGTTAAAGCAGTTAAAGACGCACACCAAACAATTAGAGTTTAATAATGGGCTTGACTCTCTGATGATGACAATCAAATACAATCTAACTCAAGCAAATGTCTACAAGAAAGGAACGCCTGACAAGTCTTGAAGTATATGAATGTTGTAAATGCACGCCTCGACGCGTATGAGTGAATCTATTGTAAAGCATAAGGACATTCTCGTAAAAGTGCATAGATAAATCACACACATAAAATTGTTTTCAAACTTGTTTTTCTCAAGTAAACCTTTTCAAAAACACATTGAAGTCGTGCCAGATGAGTTGGAAGCTATCGGGATAACTATGGGGAAATGTTTGTCTTTGACCAAATGATTGGCACCTTATCCCAATCAACTGGGAAAGTTCAAAAATGTCCCCAAAGAGATTAGGACAACATCTTAATGATGGGAACAACTGAATATCTCTTATTTACTTTTTGAGCATGATAATCTATTAACTTAGTGCAACCCATTGATTAGCAATATTGTACAAATGGATTGGCAAGACTTAAAAAGTCTTAAAATTATTTTTTGTGTGCCAACCTCTAGTCTATAAATAGAGGTTCATTCCCACTCATTTTCATCATCCATAAACGTGATTTCATTTCTCTTTTCTCACTCTCTCTAAAGATTCTTTTTGTTTACTTTCTCTCACTAAAAGTTAAGTTGAAGTATTTTTTGAGAAAATTTCTTTTCTGAGTGAGGAAATTGTAATTATGGAAGGGTGGTTTTGTAAGTTCTCCAAGGATGTTTTATTTTACCTTGGTTGAGCATTTCATCCGCGTAGGAATTTTTTTCATAACCAAATTTTTCTAAAACACACATATAACCAAATTTTTCTAAAACACACATTTCACCCCTCTTGTATCTTGATACAATTCATTCTAAAATACACATTTCACCCCTTTCTGTGCGTAATTCATCCCCACATTTCACCCCTTTTTGTGCGTAATGCATCCCTTTTTGTGCGTGGAGTTTTCTAAAATCAATTTTAGATTTTTAAAATTACTTTTAACTTTTTCAAAAGTTAAACAAAACATATTGAATGTATACAACTAGAATGTACACAACTAAAAAATACTTCCTAATGAGACAAGACATGTTCCCTTGTCCACTTTAATTCAGTCCTTCATTTCACTAGACAAAAAAAACCTTTAGACATCCTTTTATCCCCATTTTTTCGGATTAGTATCAAACACAACCCATACCCTACGCAACAGTCACATTCACGCAACAATAACAAAGTGATTTCAATAACATTCATGACAAAAATCACAACTGAACTACAACAATTTAATCATAGAAAATCAACATATAATATACTAACATCTATATTAACAACATTACCAACATCATTAAATATGTTAAAACAAAATCCTTAAACACCATTGTTCTATGGAACAACAACTATCTCTCCCATATCCATCTCCATTGTTGGAACAATCAACCAATCATCACAACAACCAAGATCAATAGCATCCACAAACTTTGACTCAAAGCTAGTTGCCCCTTTAGAATGTTCCATCACAACAACCTCATTCTTTTCAACGGCCCTTTTCCCATCTAAACCTTCAAGAAACCCAATCCACCAACTATACAAAGAACCTTGGTTGTTCTCTCCCATCTCTAATCCCATAGAAGCTTCAATGAATGATGATGAAGATGGTGGTGGATCAGCCAATACAGAAGGTTCAGATGTAGACCATGTAGGTCCTGGCAAAGGCACAGTCTCCAATAAATAGTAACAACAATGTTTCATTTCTGAAAACATTGACATGTTACCTTTGAATGCATGTTCTTCTTGTTGTTCAAACGTTGGATGATGTTGATGAGAGGCTCTTTTCCTTGAAGTTTCCATTGAACTTTTTTCAAAGGGTTTTCTCTCAACCAAGAAACAAAAAGTTCAATAAATTTGGGAGTTGGGAATAGGAAAGAGTGGAGTGAAGTGAAGAAGTATAAATAAAAAAAATGGTCAGAGAAAGCAGTGTATAGACACTGACACGTATGTGTGAATGTGTATGACACATCAAGAGAAAATCTACGTGTCTACAAAATCTATGGTTTATTAGGTACTTTTTTCTGTACTATGCCTTTAAATTCGAATTGAGCATGCATACCACACTGTTTTAAGCTATTAAATACTCCACTATTGCTGATTTTATAACCATAAGTTCATAACAATCAAAGTATGACAAAAGAAAAACTATTTAATGTTTCAATATTGAAGTAACAAAAGTACAGTTTACCCATTGAGTTATACATGTCTGAAATCTTTTTTCATTGTGGGTTACAGGGTTCAGAGAAGCAGAGCAGGTAGGAAACTAATTAATCCCACGATTCCCTTTTTTTCACAACTAGATTATCATCAATTTGTCCCTTAAAAAAATGTAAGGATGAAGCATTTACACTTTGAAAATTTCCAAAAAGATAAAAAATCCAAAGTATAAATAAAGATGCTAATTTGCATCCGATAATGTGAATCTTGACGGAAGAGACAAAAACAATTTTAAAATTGCAAAAATAATTTTGAAGTATTTAATTTTTCTAAAGTAAAATTGAATATGTCTGTAAAATTGATTTTATTTGAACTTGAATTTCAAGGCCTGCATGATGAGTATATTGTCAGGTCCTTTCAAGACTATTTTAGCGTTGTTTTCTTTTATGTTGGAGATGTCATGTAAAGTTATCGCCTATTCTAAAGGTGTATCCTCGTCTGTAGGCGAGCTCAATTCTGGCAAAAAAATTGTTAGAGCTTCTGAGTTGATGCTTCTTCTTAGGACATATTCGATGTCGTATTCTGAGAGCTCTCACACCCAGGATATCATCCTTCCCGTTAAATTGGGTTTCTTTAAAACGTGACGGACAAGATAATTGGTTTTCACGAGAATCTTGTGACCCTGAAAGTATAGTTTGAGTTTCTTTAATATAATGACGACGACTACGGCTAGTTTCTTGATCTTTTGATTGCATGCCTCAGCGCCCGTGAACACGTTGCTTACGAAATACATAAGTTTCTCCGCTCTGTCTATTTCCTAGACAAGGACTTAGCTCGTCGCCTGATTTGCAATCGAGAGATAGAGAAATAATGATGAATTTTCCTTCGGGTGAGTGAGGACAGGGGACGATGCGAGGAAATTCTTAACCTTAGTGAAAGCCTCCTCGTACAGGGTGGTTCATTCAAATCTCTCCTTCTTTAAGGCGGCAAAGAAAAGGAAGGCGCAAGAGAGTAAGCGAGACAAGGCATCATGTCAATCTGTAAGCTTTTGAATCTCCTTCACATTAGTGGGGCTCTTTATTAGGGGTGGAAAAAAAACGGACCGTGGCCCGCCAGACCGGCACGCGCCGTCCGCCAAAGCTCGTCCCTCCTCTAAAATTCTCTCTTTTTTTTAGTTAATTCTAGTAATTCCAATTCTTGATGGTTTATTTTATATATTTATTTGTAAATATATGTAATATTTTTTTAAGTAAAATTTGTTTAAAAAATTGCTTTTATAAAAAATTGTTTTAAAAAATAAGTGAAAAATTTAATTAAAAGGTAAAAAAAATCTATTAATCTATTAAAAAACGAAAAAAATATAAATAAAAATAGGCGGGCAAGCCCGCCGCCCGCCAACCCACCATCTTGGCGGGGAGGGCATGATTTTTATGCTCATTTCACTTGGCGGGCATGTCCGCCCCGCTCGTTTTTTGACGGGCTTAAGGCGGGGCGGGCGGTCCGTTTTGCCACCCCTACTCTTTATGGTGATGATTGCTTGACATTTATCTGAGTTAGCCAATATGTCCCTCTGTGTCTGTTGAGATTTTTTTGGTAGGTATTTGTTTTATCGTATCCACAGGAATTCAAGTGATATTACTGGTGTTCTACAGTTTGCAATGTTTTAAGTGAGGGTTTCAATTGGTTTTGGTTTGGTAAAAGTGACATTCATAAGAGTTTGTACCAATGAGTAAAGTTTTAGAAAGATTAATGTTTTAAAAGGGATATCAAGACTAGATTTCACTAACCTATTTTGCATGTATTCGATTAATCAAGCATGTAAACTCATCCATAATCAATATAACCACATATCGCTCATTTATACCGCTTATGTCTAAGACCGTATTGTGATTTTTACCATATTATTTAATCGACGATATCTCAACCTATTAAACAACACAAATAACATTTATGAACTGATACAAAATGAATATCGAATTCCACTTTCATGTTTAGACTTGGTCTTTGATAGATAATAACATTTGATCAAGACATAAAAGATGTATCTCACAATCCTTTGAACCACAAATATTCAATAAAAAAATATGATCATCTATATTGATTATCAAGTTGTTTACAGACAAAAGATTAAAGAAAATTCATACAAGTGAAGATTGATTACATCTAATCTTGATACAAAAGAAGTTTAGCTATTCATTGACATGGTAGCCTGCTTGATAAGAAAAATGAGAAGATGATCAAGCATCAATGAAGATTCATCGATGATTGATGCGTAAATCAGTTGCGATTCTTCAAGATTCAACTTCTATATTGTTTCTAAGATATTTCTCTCTCTAAAAAGTGGTAACTTTCCTAAAATATATGAATGGTTCTATTTATAGAACCCAAAAATATGCACACCGCGTTTAGTCCATAATAGCGCGCTTCCACTTAAAAACACCAAACCGCCACAAAACTCGTTAAACTAAGTATTTCCTGCGCTTAGCGCGCTTACCTCTGACAAGCCTTCCACCAGCGCGCTGACACTGCACTTAGCCCAACCTGCAACTTGATTTTCTTCACAAAAGTTGCTCTTGAAGCCGTTCTTTAGCCCTTCAATGCTCAATGCTTCACACAAGCTATCAAACTTACAATTTGATCCAAAAATGATTAATCTGCACTATATTTACTCGATAAACCAAAATGCAATTATTTACACTAAAAGCAAGGGTTTTTACAAGAATATACAATGAATCGAGTTAAAAATAATCTTAAAACTATGTGAATTATTAACAAAATTTGATCCCTAACAATCCTCCCCAACTTAGAACTTTGCTTGTCCCATTCAAGAGTAAAATAACTTAAAGAAACAAGCCAACTTCCAAAATTTCACAAGATAACAAGCTTGGATAAAAGAAAACAAATGTATGATTTAAATTCTAAAAGTATAAGAAGAACAATGCTTACCAATGTACTACAACAACACCATGATTGTGAAACAAGTTTTAAACACAAAGCATGTGTCAAACATTCTAAAGTAACACAAGTTCAAGCATGAGTTACACCTAACTCACTTTTTCATCAAGGGATAAAGAATAAAGACGAGGAATCTAACTCACACACAACAATTTTGTTTAACTTTTCAAAGGTTATGCAGCTCCCTTCTTTGTTTAAGTTGAAGCAAAAATGATTTTCTGCATTAATAATCTATCAACTGATTATTGTTCAAAGATTGAGCTTACTTCTTTAACTAAAGGTTGTTTCAAAAATACAACATCAACACCATTATGTAAGATAGATTGCAAGAGCCGAAAAAAATATTTTGTTCAAGGATAGAAGAACATTAAAGATTTTTCTGTCTTGCAATTCATCCCAAAGAATGATACGTACTAGTTTGGGGCGGCAACATAAAAGTTAGATTAGGGTAAAATATATTTAACGAGTGCTTTTATAGTAAAATCTGATTATGTTATCCCTCGGTTTTTAAGGAAACCGAAGGGATAGATCATTTAGTATTCACTTATAAACAAATAAAATCATAAACTACAATAGCTGAAGTTCGAAGAATGTTCTGATTTGTTTTTAACATCGATTTATTAAAAATCGAGGGAATGTGTTGTTCTTCTTTAAAAATAAATAAATAAAACATGGTGCGCTTTGACATAATACCTCAATTTTTTATGGCTAAGATGAAAGATTCGGAATAAAAAGCGTTAATTGTTGCAGTGATAATTATAATAAAATATATCATACCAAAGAATATTTGATGAGAAGATTAATGGCCTCTTTCTTTTTTATTACAAGTTCAAAGTTTAAACTCAAGCTTCAACATGCAACAGAATTATAATAAACTTTATTCACATTCACATGTGAATGTTGTGTTTTTAAAACAATTAAAGTTAATATGCCAGATTTGTTTTTGTAGTTTTTGGAGAAAAAAATATTATTTTAGTTCAAATATTTCTGGAAAATATCAATATTTGGTTGTTTCTCCAAAACTATTTTTTGTCCAAATATTTTATAATGAGATTAAAATTTAATAACTTAAAAATGTATGGACCAATCTTTTTAACAAATAAAAATAAAAGTAAGGAGTAATAAATTTTAAACTATATTTTAAAAATACTTTGTGAAAAAAGTAGTGTCAGATACAAAATAAAACATAAAAATATAAATTGTGATATATTAAATATTTATACCACATGACTTAAAAAAAATCAATTGTTTTTGGTGTTATTTTGGATAAGTTATGAATTTGTTTTTACTAATAAAATTGTGAACGAAACTAACGAGTCTCATACAAACTAGAGTAGTAAATATATTTTTATAAAATAAAAAATTAAAATCCATTTTAGTCTTTCACAAAAATTACAAATTTTAAATTAATTTCATAAAAAAATTTGATTTAATCTCTTACAAAATTTAACCGGGTCATATTAGTCTTTTTCCCTACTTTTAAACCACAACTCGGTTGCTTGAATTTATTTTTTATTTTTTACTTTTTAAATATTAAATTTATTTTTAAACAATTCAGAAAAAGCCGTATGCATTTACCTAGGCCAATGAACATTAGTGAAAGATAATTCTCATGATTTGTAGTTACATTAAATCTAAAATCTTTTAACTTACCATTTTATCTACAAAGTTTATTAATAGATTTATATACAATGATTTCCCATGTTTAACAAGTAACTTGTCATTTTAAAAACAAAAACATCGTTAGTTTCAGTAAAATTGTATATTCTAAATTATTAAGTTAAGTATTCATCATTAAAACTTTTAAGTGAAATTTTTTCTGCATAACTTTCATATCATATTCTAGAAAAAATTCTGAGCAATCTAACTTATATTCATTTGATTGATCATTGGAAGAGAAGATCTTCTTTGTATAGAGTTCGGTACAAATGAAGTAACTTCGTACAAATCTATTATTCAAATTTTGTTTTGTTCACTAAGTGCAAATGATCATTGTATTCAAGGGAAAATGGTGTGTTTTCTCTTGTTTGTGTTGTAAAATCAAAAGGTGGTATGCCTTTGTGATTGTGTTAGATCGTTAAGAGAGTTAAGTGGATCGACTGTAACGTATCTGACATAGTGAAATTTCTCACAATATGTGAAGATAAGAGAGTACCCTGGTTTGAAAAGGGGAACCGAGATATATATTGGTATTTTTCTAGATTTATATTCAGTGCTTTAACATTCATAATAATTACGGAAAAATAAGAACAATATTGGTAACATTCATAATCGAGAAAATTCATTAATTGTTACCCCACGATTACATGTTTTATATTTTTTGTTTTAAATAAATTCATCAACTACCTACCTATTAATAAAACATGCCACCAAATACCATAATTTACCCTTAATACAAAAATAAATTACCCTTACAAAATCCCTTTTATGTAATTTGCTAAATAAAAATTTAATTCCCGCCAATCAAATGTCTCCATTACTCCAAATGGCACCTCCATTCCAATTTTTCTATTGGGTGTTTGCTAAATCCTTTGGCTTTTCCTCAAACCTTTGAAAAGTTTGAAAACCCATTCATGTCTTCAGCTTTCACAGTACTCTCTATTCATCTCTTCTAAACCCATTCCCTTTTCTCAATCTTTCTCTCTCCCATTTTCTCTCGTCACTCTCTTTTCCTAACAAACCCTAACACAACCGCTATATTTCTCCACCATATCTCTATCTCTGTGCTCTCTCATTTTCGGTACCTTTACGTCCTTGCACCTGGGGTAAGATTTCATTTTCCTTCGTTTCAATATCCTTGTCTTTGTTTTCCTTCGTTTCAGTAACCTTGTGTTAGGTTGTGATACGGTGATGGCTTAACCGGATCTATATTACAGTGGCCCGAGTTTGCGAAGAAGAGTGAGATCGTGGCTGTGAGTAGCGCTGCCAGAAGTTTGGAGTAAGAGAAAATAAGCTTCATGATTTGGTAAGATGGTGACCGACGATTTGTGATGCAAGGATGAATGGAGGGTGTTGTGGTGAACAGTATGAAGATGGTGTGAATATGTTCATGTTCATGTTCACACCAAAATGGTTCCTCTCTATGGCAAAGGCCAGACCTAAATTCATCGCGACCGTGACGAAAAAACTAAGTTTCAAGATGTTTCTATACCAGCAAAACCATCTGCTTCCGAAATTCAATCGCTGTTTGCAATAGCATAAAAATGGGACTGATTAAATTGTTGTATCATGTATGTTATTGGGCTAAAGAACTTATGCTCTTCATACACTTAGTTATTAGTATATAATATTTGAGCTGGATGTATTATAGTTCAAAACAATTTGTTAACTTATGACACTACGCCAAATTTGTCTTTTAGCAGCGCATCTACGAAAGCGCTTTTAGGAAAAGCGCTGCTATAGACTTTGCTAAAAACAAAACAAAAAAACAAGTGAAAAAAGCGCTGGTAAAGAGGAGGGGGTACGAGAGCGCTTTTAGAAAGCGCTGCTATAGGCGGGTTTATGAAAGCGCTTTAACAAAAGCGCTGGTAAAGGGGGGTATGAAAGCGCTTTGTTAAAAGCGCTGGTGAAGGGGGGGTAATGAAAGCGCTTTGTTAAAAGCGCTGGTAAGGGGGGGTACGAGAGCGCTTTTCTCCAAAGCGCTGTCTAAGCCCATTTAATTAAAACAAAAAAAAAAGAAATGCTTCAGTGGACATATTCATTATTCTATTTTTCACGAACACTTCTTCTCCTACGAAACTGAACTCAAACCGTTCTCTAACGTTTGCCTTCCTCCACTGTTCGCCGTCCTCCACCGTTCTTGCTGCACCTTGCTTGTTCTCCATCTCTCTCCATTATCTCTATCTCAAGGTAGATTCTATTGCATAATCCAATATTTTACTGACATTGTTAGGGATTTAGTTGATATTGAGGGATGACATTGTTAGGGTTTTAGTTGATATTTTTAGATGACATTGTTAGGGTTTTAGTTGTTATTGCTAGATGACATTGTTAGGGTTTTAGTTGATATGGTTTGTTAGTGCACATGCTAAGAGTTGATATGAAGGATATTTACTGTGAATTGTTGGCATTGATGTTGTCACTATTTATTGATGATGTTCATTTAGTGATGATGAAATTGCTTGTCTCTTGTTGCAAATATGAATGATAATAGTGCTCGAAGTTTTAATTGGATTGATGATGTTGTATTGTTGAAAGTTGATAATGATAGAGTTGTTAATGAAGGTGGTGTTGCTGAATTTTCAATGGAGTTAGTGTTATGGTTGGTTTGTGAATTTGAATTTGAATATGGTGAGAGTTCTTGATTTGAATCTTGTTGATAATTGTTGTCGGATAAACTAGATTCTTGAGCATGAGTTGTGTCGTGTTTCCATTTTTTTACTTGCTAGAAATTGTTTAGAATTGCCTTGTGTGAAGGATTGATCATTAGAGTTGGATATAACATGCTTTGTGAAGGTGGTTGAGATTGTTTTGAACACAAATAATGCAGTTTTTTTATAGGTAGTTGTTGATGCATTTCATTATTATTTTGACTCATAGAAAGTGTAGAAACTAGAGAAAATCATTGTGCATTTTGAGTTGAGATTCAATTGTTGATGTAATTTGGAACTTGAGTTGTTGGATGTTAATTGTGGCTCTTGATTTCTGGAAGTTTATTTCCTTATGCTTGTTTGTTCCTTTCCTTCTCAATTTGCAAGTTTGGTACGATACGCCGACTTTACGAAAAAATGTCATAACTCTTTGACCGTTGTGAGTTTTAATGCATATGATTAGTGTTTTCGGGTAAAACGATGCTTTTGAATCTAATGCTATGCTCAGTTTTCCATTTCGTTCACTTTATTTTCGATTTTTGCTACTGTTTTGTTAATCGGCTTAAAAGTCTCGCTTCTGGTCGAAATTCGATAAAAACCAATATTATTTTTGAGTTCAGTGGGACATTTGGATGTGACTATATGAGTTTGGTTCGTTTCCGATGACTTTGAATTTTTGCTCATTTCTTTGATTTTGTTGTATCGTTTGGCTCATATGTGTTGACTTTATTTTTTGTATATTCTCATTGTTTCTTTTGTCTCATTATTTTTTATTTTTTGTATATTCTCATTAGATTCAAACCTAAAGATGATCAAGATTATAGATTGAAATCCATGAATATTAATTATTCATGGTTATATTGACATCATTATTCATGTGTTTACTTGATTTTAAATATGTTTAGCACCATGTACATAATGCTGATTTTTTACAATGTTGTTATGATTCTTGATGTCAATTTTGTTAATCGTTAAGTGATGAACTTACTAACTTTGTGAATTTGCTATAGGGGTTACTTGTGAAAAGCCCTACTGGTTCAGCAGGGTTGTTTGGAAGCGTTGAAGGGAGAGGCAGCCATGAATGCAAAATTGACGGCAGCGGAGAAGACAAATATGATCGAGAAAGCACACAACGCAATTTTGTTGAGCCTTGGTGATAAGGTTCTCCGGCAGGTATCAAAGGAGACGACGGCATCAGGGTTATGGGTGAAACTTGAAAGTTTGTATATGACCAAATCGCTGGTAAATCGACTCTACCTGAAGCAAGCTTTGTATTCATTCAAGATGATTGAAGACAAAGTATTGGATGAGCAGTTGGATATGTTCAACAAGCTGATTCTTGATCTTGAAAATATTGATGTGAAAATCGATGATGAAGATCAAGCGCTGTTACTATTGTGTTCTTTGCCTCGATCACATGCTCACTTCAAAGAAACTCTCTTGTATGGAAGGGAGTCCCTGACGTTTGAAGAAGTTCAATCAGCCTTGTACTCTAAGGACTTGAATGAACGAAAGGAGCATAAACCTTCGACTGTTGGCGAAGGTTTGGCCGTTAAAGGAAAACTCTTACGAAAGAATGGTAAGTTCGACAAGAAGGGCAAAAGCCAGTCGAAGTCTTACAGTGGCGAAGCATCTGGCATTCGATGCTATCATTGTAAGAAGGAGGGTCACACAAGAAAGGTGTGCCCTGAACGCCTGAAAGATCATGGAGGTAAGGATAATGGCAATGCAGCCATTGTTCAAGATGATTTTGAATCATCTGATGTTCTTGTAGTTTCAAGCAGTGACTCGAGAAGAGAGTGGATTATGGATTCAGGGTGCACTTGGCACATGACTCCAAACAAAGACTTGTTCGAGGAATTATGTGATCAAGATGGTGGATCAGTATTGCTGGGAAACAACAAGGCTTGCAAGATTGCAGGTGTTGGATCTGTGAGATTCAAGCTCCATGATGAGTCAATAAGGTTGTTGACTGAAGTCAGGTATGTTCCTGATTTGAAGAGAAATTTGCTTTCTCTTGGTGAATTCGACAAGAAAGGATATGTTTTCCAAGGAGAGAAAAGTATCCTAAGAGTCATGAAGGGGTCGAAGGAAGTCTTGAGAGGCGTGAAGAAACAAGGCTTGTATACCCTTGAGGCTGAAGTTGTAAGTGGTTCGACAAATGTTACATCCACGAAACCTTTGTCGAAAACAGAAATCTGGCACATGAGATTGGGCCATGTCAGTGAAAGGGGTCTGGTCGAATTAGGGAAACAAAATCTGCTTGGTGGAGACAAAATCGAAAAGCTGAAGTTTTGTGAACCCTGTGTACTTGGAAAATCTTGCAGAGTGAAGTTCAACAAAGGCAAACAAAGAACACATGGATCCCTTGATTACATCCATGCTGATCTTTGGGGGGCCTGCAAGGTGTCCATCACATTCAGGAGCAAGGTATTTTCTATCCATAGTAGATGATTATTCCAGAAAATTATGGGTATTCATCCAGAAGACTAAGGATGAAACTTTTGAGAATTTCAAAAGTTGGAAGACTCTGGTTGAAAATCAGACTGGCAGAAAGGTCAAGAGGTTGAGAACCGACAATGGCCTTGAATTTTGCAATGAGGCATTCGACAGTTTTTGTGCTGCCTCTGGTATTGCAAGGCATAGAACTACTGCAGGTACTCCACAGCAAAATGGTTTGGCTGAAAGGTTTAATCGAACTATTTTGGAGAGAGTCAGATGCATGTTGACTAGTGCGGGGTTAACAAAGGTGTTCTGGGCTGAGGCTGTTTCGACAGCAACATATCTGATAAACAGATGTCCTTCGACAGCGTTAGATATGAAGACACCTGAAGAAGTTTGGTCGGGACATCCACCAGATCTCGACAAACTGAGAGTATTTGGCTGCGTAGCCTATGCTCACATTAGGCAAGACAAGGTCGAACCTAGAGCTCTGAAATGCATGTTCATGGGATACCCTGAAGGAGTCAAAGCTTATAGGCTATGGTGCCTAGAGCCAGGTCACAGGAGGTGTATCACCAGTCGAGATGTAATTTTCAATGAAGCTAAAATGGCTTTTAAGAAAACTGATGATGTTGGTCGAAGTACAGAAACATCTGACGAAGAGCTGGAACAGGTAGAGATTCCTGTTGAGGTGGAGCATGTTGATGTTGAATTGCATATCCCAGATGAAGTCGAAGAAGAAGCAGAAGATGCTGAAGTTGAGGAAACTGACGATGACTACCTATTGTCGAGAGATAGGTCGAGAAGAGTCATCAAGCCACCTCAGAGACTTGGATATGCAGATCTTATAGCTTATGCCTTAATCTCTGCAAGTGAGGTTCTAGACGAAGAACCTAGAGACTATAAGGAAGTTATGAGGAGTCGAAATAAGACTGAATGGCTAAAGGCCATGGATGATGAGATGAAATCTCTTCATGATAATCATACTTGGGAACTGATCAAGAAACCTGTTGGGGCAAGGTTAGTCAGCTGTAAATGGATTTTCAAAGTTAAGGAAGGAATTGAAGGAGTGACGTCGAAAAGATACAAGGCAAGGTTAGTTGCAAGGGGTTTCACTCAGAAAGAAGGTGTCGACTTCAATGATGTGTTTTCTCCTGTTGTGAAGCATAGGTCCATTCGAATGTTGCTTGCCATGGTGGCACAGTTCGATCTTGAATTGGAACAGATGGATGTGAAGACTGCGTTCTTGTATGGTGATCTAGATGAAACGATCCTGATGAGGCAACCTGAAGGGTATGTCGAAAAGGGGAAGGAAGATTATGTGTGAAAGTTAAAGAGATCTTTGTATGGGCTGAAACAATCTCCTCGACAGTGGAATAGGAGATTCGACAAGTTCATGGCACGCATAAGTTTCATTAGAAGTCAGTTCGACCACTGCGTTTACTTCAGATTTCGACCTGGTAATTCATTTGTTATTTTGTTGCTTTATGTGGATGATATTCTCATAGCTAGCAACAGTGTTGAAGATGTGATGAGGGTGAAGGCTGAACTCAATAAGGAGTTCGATATGAAGGATCTGGGAGCTGCTTCCAGGATTCTTGGAATTGACATTCGAAGAGATAGAAAGAAGTCGAAGTTATGCCTATCTCAAGAGGCATATCTACGGAAGATTCTTGAAAAGTTTGGTATGTCGAATTCGAAGCCAGTTGTGACTCCAACAAACCCTCAATTCAAGCTGAGTATTGATCAGTGTCCCAGTACTGATGTCGAAAGAGCCTATATGAATAGCATCCCATATGCTAATATAGTTGGTTCTTTGATGTATGCTATGGTCTGTACTAGACCCGACATAGCATACGCAGTAAGTCTTGTAAGCAGGTACATGGCGAATCCTGGAAAGGCTCACTGGCAAGCATTGAAGTGGATTTTAAGGTACATAAATGGATCTCTAAACAGAGTCTTAATTTATGGTGGAGCCTTGGGTGAAGATAGCAAAGCAGCAATAGAAGGATATGTCGACTCTGATTATGCAGGTTGTATGGATTCTAGAAAGTCTATTTCTGGATATGTTTTCACTATGTTTGGCACAGCAATTAGTTGGAAAGCAACTCTTCAGAAGGTTGTTGCTCTATCAACCACTGAAGCGGAATATATTGCTCTCACTGAAGCTGTGAAAGAAGCATTGTGGCTTGAAGGTTTTGCGAAGGAGCTGAAACTTCAAGGTCGAGGTATCACTGTTAAATGTGATAGTCAATGTGCAATACACCTGTCAAAGAATTCAGCCTATCATGAGCGAACTAAGCACATTGATGTGAGGCTGCATTTCGTCAGAGGAGTAATCGAGCATGGAGAAGTCCAAGTGCTGAAGGTTTCGACTGAAGACAATGCTGCTGATATGATCACCAAGACATTGCCGAGTTGCAAGTTTTTCCATTGTATGCAGTTGATAAAGCTGCGTGAAGAAAGCTAGTCTGTTCCTTGACGTTGTAGAGTTAGGTCCAAGGTGGAGATTTGTGAGATATTGGATCGAACTCTAGTTTTGTCGAAGGGTAGCTTCTTGGTTCGACAGTCCGACAGAGTTAAGCATGAAGTCGAAGGGTTGCTCACATGCTGGTGTCGAAGTGTGCATGTTGTAGTCGAAGATGGGTCGAGCATGCAGATGTCGAAGATGCTAGGGTTGTTAGCATGTTAAATTAGGTTTTAGTGTTTAAACCCTAATTTGTTAAGTTAGCTTGTTTATTAAGTTGGCTTGTGTAATGGGCCTTGCTGAAAAAGCCCATTAGTTAGTATGTTAGGTTTTATTATAAATAGCATACTAGTCTCTCATCATTGCTAAGCTGCAAATCCTAATTTGGGGTGAGAGAGGTTATTTGTTATTCTTATAAACTTGTAATCTTGTTTTAAGAGAAAGTAAAAGAATAGCAGTTATAACCAATATTTGTGTTCTCCTCTTCTTCCTTGTCCTTTATTCATCCCCTATTTTATACTTTGTTCGTGGCATTGAATTCACAACAGTTTTCAATAATCTTACATTGTGTGGGTCTAGAAGTTGCTTACTTCTATACAGGTAATTAATTGTTCTCTCTTGCCAAAGTAATTAGTTGTGCTTTGAATGAACTGCTATGATGGCTCATTTTTATAATAAAAGTTTTCTTTCCTTTGAATTAGCAGCATTTCCCGGCCTAGTTCGACGTACATCGCTCATTCTCTGCGTTTTGAAGCCTCTGGTTTCTACTTGTACAACGCCGATTCAAACCTACCCGTCTCCTACATCAAGTCCAACTCAGGTTACTAGCCCTTTCTTCTTGCTTATAGTTTGTTGTTTTCTGCTTATAGTTTATTGTTTATGGTTCTATTTAATTTCAATTTAGTGTCCCTCAACCAGTTTTTTGGTTTGTGGACTTATATTACCTTGAAATAAGGTAATGTCTTCTTTAAGAAATCGGGGGTAGGCTGAAATAAGGTATTGTCTTCTTTTAGAGACTCAAACAATCGAGACAACTGTAACTTCCTATCTTTAGCTAACTACCAACTTAACCAATATGAAAGCTATAGGATCTCATTAGGTATTGCTTAAGTGTTGCTTATTCACAGTAGTATATTTTTGTACTATAGTTGCATAACATTCTATTTCAAGACTTGAGTGGTTTGACAAGATTTATTTCTATTATTCACACTTTATAGGATCTCATTAGGTATTCTGATCAAGACATAATGATGATAGCTATTTCTTATCTTGACAGAATTCCTTAGTACCTGATAGAGAAACCAAGAAGCAAAAGCATTTGTTTAGCTTAATTAAGACATGGATAAAACATGGATGAATTCAAACCGATTGTCAAAAGAGAACGAGAAAGGGGTATGGGAATTCGTTAAGTTTGCGGTTGCGCACTCCGAAGAAATCCTTAATTAGATAACTTCAAATGAAATCCTTCAAATGAATCAATTAGAGATTCCAACCATGGTATGGATTTATAACTTAATTAGATAACTTCTTATAATTTATTACATTTAACTAAATCATTCATATTATGTTTTTGTTCTGTAGTACTTTGACGAATTCCGTGCTGCTTCTTACACGAGACTTAAGTTGGAAGAAATCAAAGAGGATTTGTGTCAATTTTATATTCATCAGCTATTCATGCAGTAGGATTTGTGTCGATTTGAAGTATAATATTATAGTACCCTAGGATATATGGTTACTAACTTTGTTCATACTGTTGCCAATATTTGAAGTATAATATTGTTGATGTTACAGATTTAGTTTGTTTGACATGAGTTAGTTACATGTGAAACTTTCTGTATTCATACTTTACATGATTTAGTTTGTTTGACAGGAACTATAATGATGTATATATATAATTTTGGATATTATAATGGTATTATATTAGTATATATATAGTCCTACCTATGGTTGAAAATATATCGTCGAAAATATATTACAGGTCGAAAATATTACAGGTTGAAAATATATTACAGGTCAAAAATATTACAGGTCGAACTGGGAGGCTGAAATTACAGGTTGCACTTTAAAATACCTCATTTAGCAACGACAGCGCTTTCAAAAAACGCTCTTAAAGGGCCACCTACTAAAGCGCTTTATTACTAAAAGCGCTGTCTAAGATTAAAAAAAACAAAAAAAAAACGCAACCTACGAAAGCGCCTTTTCCAGAAAAAGCGCTCTTATAGGGGGGTCTACCAGAGCGCTTTTTCTAGAAAAAGCGCTCTTATAGGGGGGTCTACCAGAGCGCTTTTCTGTAAAAAGCGCTCTTATAGGGGGGCTACCAGAGCGCTTTTCTGGAAAAAGCGCTCTTATAGGTGGGGCTACCAGAGCGCTTTTAAAAGCGCTTTCGTTACCTACGCTAGCGCTGGCTTTGACAGCGCTTTAAAACGCTCTTAAAGCCCAAAAAAAGCGCTCTTATAGGACTTCCGTGTTGTAGTGTGAGTTTGATTTGGTGAAATATTGGCATAATTACTATTATAATAGATTTATCCAAAGAATAATTGGAATAATTGGAATTGGCAAGACTTTAGCTCTTAGGCATCCAAAGAACTAAGTTATAAAATCTAAATCAGGGATAAATTCAAAAATTTCACTTTTGGCAGTTCATCTAATTCTTTAGGATTCTTCTTTTGTAGCTCAGTTTGTAAGGGAAACAAATTCTGCAAAAGACATACTTCTATTAGATCCATGGCATAAGATCCATAAAATATATAGAAATGGTAAATTAGTGTAAGGAAATGTTGGCAAATCATTTCTATTAGCAAAGTTCTTGCAAATTAGAGCCATGGCATAAGATGAGTTCCTTTCTCTAAGCTCAAATGCAATAAGACCAACATAATAAGTATTATTTGTTCCTTCAAGCTCTGATTCTAACTTTTCGTAGAATCCATCTTTCATATCTTCATTAAAGTTCGAAATTTAGAGTCTTGGAATTGAAAGATGGATTTGAAAAATGAAATCAAAAAATATCTTGGCCGCTAACATGAGGAAATATTTGAAGCGGCGTTGAAGAAGAAACTCTCAATTTCCCCTCCCATGGCTTCTAATGTCTTCATTGCAAGCTCCTTGACAGTTGGTCCCTTAATATTAACCGAGTTCCCATAGGACCAGAACAAGAATATATTACTGTCAACATAATGCTTTTGAATAATGTTTTTGATCTTATGTCATATTGGACATTGTTGCTATTATGTTTTGGTAACCATTATGTAAAGGGATTCTTGCTTTTGTTTTCCTTTATTTGTTATCTTAGTGAATCTCAATTTTGAATATACTGATCATACCGTGTGCTAGAGTGGACTCTCCTTCTTTTTTTTTTAATATATATTTATTTGGCTTTTGGAAGGAAAAAAAGATATTACTTTAAATTTTGTGAAATACTATTTTTTTTTTTTTAAATGAGATAACATTTTTATTTTAAACCCTATGGAGCATGGTTAATCTAAGATCATCACTATATCTTAATCTAGGATCATCAATTTTTATTTTAAATCCTATATAAATGACTTAATATTTCTTTGAAAATCTTTTATTAACCGGTATTAAGATCATAACAAAAAACCAATTTTTTTCTAAATTGCTGACATGCTTATAAAGATAGAGTATAACATTAGTATTACTAATCTTGTAATGACTTTTTCTAAAGCACAATATTTTTGTTTCAAAATGCTTCTGATTTTAATATAATCTCTAAATTTTTCACGAGATACTATCACCATAATACGTTGTTTATTTTAATCAATAAAATATTATAAATATTTATAATTAACATTAGTTCACTATTTTTACGGGACACTATCACCAAAATACATTTTTTACTTAGACAATAAAAGATTATAAATATTTATAATCATCAGTGATATTTATAAATATTTATAGTTATTAGTCATATTTGTAAATATTTATATTTATTAGACATATTAAATTTATCATGTTGGTGATTTGATAAATATTTCTTTTTACATATTTTCAATTATTAATGATTTTGTAAAAACAATTGTACATCACCAATAACCTAGCCTTATCGAATTAACTAAGATACAAATGACTATTGCATTTCCATGTTCTTTTTTACATAGCTATTATGTATAGATTCATTTCACCATGATACATATTTTATTTTAATAAACAAAATATTATAAATATTTATAATTAACATAAACTCACTATTTTCACGGGACACTATCACCATAAAGAAGTTTTCACGGGACACTATCACCACAATACATATTTTATTTTAATCAACAAAATATTATAAATATTTATGATTAATATAAAATCACTATTTTCACGGGACACTATCACCAATTTTTTTATTTATTTAAACAACAAAATATTATAAATATTTATAATCATCAGTGATATTTGTAAATATTTATAGTTATTAGTCATATTTGTAAATATTTATATTTATTAGACATGTTAAATTTATCATGTTGGTGATTTGATAAATATTTCTTTTTAAATATTTCAAGTTATTAGTGATTTTATAATAACAATTGTATATCACAAACAATCTAGTCTTATCGAATTACCTAAGATACGAGTGACTATTGCATTTCCATGTTCTTTTTTTACATAGCTATTATAAATAGATTCATTTCATCTATATTATGTTTTGTTAATTTTAAATTTACATTCCTCATTCTAATTTTTAAGTTTTTTTGTTTTTGCATTAGTAATACATTATTCATCTTAAGATTTGGCTCACCCGTGCGGACGCACGGGTCTTCTACTAGTAATTGTTTAATATTACTATAAATCTTGAGAATTAATTGTCACTAATGTACATTGGCTTAGTGGTAAAAGTGTGAGATGTGGCTTAAAGATCATAGGTTCAATTCTTTATGGGAAAAAAACGGTTTGAAAAAATATAATATTAACAGAGGGAATAATATGACCCGGTTAAATCGGATCTGGATCAATACTCTAAAATAAAAGTATTGGTTACCATATTAATATATTTTACTAACCAATTTATACAACCATATTAATATATTTAAATAACCATTTTACATAACCATATTATCTTATTTATTGGAGCACGTTTTGTAGTGACGTTTTTATTCTTTATATCTTATAAAAGCACAAAAAAACAACCTTTGTCTGATATATTCTTCTTTGCCTGTCAAAGAAATTCAAAGGTTAGAGACAAATAGAATATGCAAGAAATCTTAAGAGTTACAACGTTCATGTAAAATTACATGCTTTGTAGTAAAAAAATTATTTATCCACTTAACTGTTAATTTGAACAGTAACAATGATACCAAAGACACCTTCGAACATGAGGTGCGACACATAGATTTGGACAATCCTTGTCCTTTGTGCATTCATGATAATCTACAAAATCAAAGTTTAAGATTATAGTTTAAATAAAAGAAGAAAAAAGAAGTTTTGAAAAATTTATATCAACAAGAACCATTTCGTTTAAGTATTTAGAAAAAAGGGACTTACGCATGGACCCTTCGGTTACAGTTACTGCAAGAAGGATAGAAGAAAATAGGATGAAAACATACACAAATTTGAGAAATGTAGCCATGTTTTTACTCAACTGCATGTAAAAAATGCACAAGTGTTTGATCATTTTATATTGTAAAAAGATTTAATATTTTATCAATGTCAACTAAGCTTATTTTAGAAGTTGAATTATTATTAAATATTTCTTAAGTATATCCATGTGTCATATATATTTGTCCTTTGCTTATTCAGTTAACCACTTGACTCTTTTTTTATCCACTTTTTCAGTTTACCCCCTTTTTAGCCTTTTGTGTTAGACAAGGCCAAAATCCCAAAAATTTCAAAAGAATGATGATGTAATTAGTTGTAGGAATACATCAAAATGAGGTAAGTAATAAGGATGTGTTTTTTAATAAGCAAGTTTCATTGAAAAGAGTAATAGGATAATCTAACCCACTTATAAAAGCAGAGAAAAAAAATCTCGAAAAATAAGAGATATTACAAACTAATTGTAACTTAACTCAGGTAATAATTCGGCTCTTTGTAGAATTCGTAAGAGTTACACTAAGAAATTTCTCCTATAAAAGACCATTTTACAAGCCTTCATTTTAATATCCCAAATCAAATCTGAAACATTAAATCCTCCAGTATTAAATATAATATTGTTTCTCAACTTTAAGATAGCTCACGCCGCCAACCAAATCAAACATCTCTTCCTAATGTTAACTTACTTCTTCCCGCTACCACAATTTCACTCATTAAAACTCTCCCAAATAATGGATGAATGATTCAAACTTAATCCTGTCCAATTTTCCAGCTCTGGCCAAATTAACTTGCAAAATCCTAACATAACATGATTCAAGGATTCCATCTCATTCGGAAAAAAAACACAAAATCCCTCTTGTTGAGACAAAATAATACCCTTTTAAGAAAGGAGATTTCTCGTCGGTAATCTATTAAGCATCCACCTTCACCTGAACGCTTTGATCCTATAAGGAACGACCGAACCCCAAATAGAATTAATAGCTTCCAAACAACCTGCTGATATCTCAACTCCATAACGCATCTGAGAAATAATCTTCATGCCGTTTCTGACCGA
This sequence comes from Vicia villosa, assembly GCF_029867415.1. NCBI lineage: Eukaryota > Viridiplantae > Streptophyta > Magnoliopsida > Fabales > Fabaceae > Vicia > Vicia villosa. Next base: position 102,783,111 of record NC_081185.1, on the reverse strand, counting down.
ATATCCTCTCGCCGCTTCCGGATTCCAGCGAGCCTCATCCTTTACAGACTGATCCAACACCACTGCTCCTAACTGTGAACTCTTTCATCATACTTTTGTTCATAAATACCGACATCTAGCTAGAGAAAATCGTTGCTTTCATCCAACTAAGTCAAACTTCCCCGAATTCCATCCTCTTAAACATATAATCAAGAAACTTCCAACTGATTTTGTCATAGAATTTTTCAAAGTCTACCTTGAAAAACCAACAGCTTTTTGAACCCTTCTTCGCGTAGTCCAAAACCTCATTCACCACTAAAACCCCGTCCAAAAGTTTCCTTCCCAGGACAAACGCACTTTGGCAACTAGAAATCACCGAACTCGGTACCCTTTTAATTCTAGATGAAAGTAATTTAAAAAGGGCTTTATACAGACATCCTACAAGACAAATCGGTGTGTAGTCGTCAAGACCCCATGAGCATTATTCTTAGGGACCAAAGTAAGAAAAGAGGAGGTGATGGCTTTAGACAGTAATGCTTTTCCAAGAAAATCCATTAAAAAAACCTATTAAAATCTTCCTTCAAAAACCCCCTAACACTTCCTAATAAAATGAAAGTTGTAACCGTCGGGACCCGGACTCTTTGAACCCTCACAATTCCACTCCGCCTCCTTAATCTTAGCTTCGGAAAAAGGCACTTCAAGGGAAAATTGCTCCTCCAAAGAGATTTTCATAAAGGGAATACCATCTAAACAAGGACGATTAAAATCCGTCTCCACAAACTTCTCAGAGAAATACCTCCTAACCTCATCCTTAACATCTCCTACCGTTTCCTTCAAGACTCCATCTGATATGATCGAGCCTATAGAATTACTCCGCCTCCTCTCCTTCATGACACTATGAGAATATTTAGAATTAGAGTCTCTGTCGCTATCCCACTTCAGCCTAGATTTCTGAAGGAGCATGTTTTCTTTAAGTATAATCTTCTCCCACATACCCTTAGTAGCAATACTCCATTCCACCATTGCATCCTCCACCAAACTCTCTCTGCAACTATCGAAAAGAGAATCAAATTGGTTCAATTTCATAATACCATCTTCAATCTCGAAGTCTATATTACCAAATACATATTTATTCCATCTTCTAATACTCTCCTTTAGATGCCTCAATTTCTCCTTAATAACAAAATCGCTTCTACCCGAAACATGCAATTTTCCCCACTCCCTCTCAATGTAAGGCAAAAAGTCTTTGTTGTCAAACCAGCCGTTGTTAACCTTGAACGGTTTCGGACCCTAATCAAACGATCAATAATAAGCCAAATTGGACAATGATCGAATATGTCTCTCCCCCTCTCTCCTATTAATTGACCAACTACACCCCACCTTTCAACCAAAACATCCGAAAGAAGAAATCTATCAATCCTGCGCATTGCCCTTACGTCGCCTTTAAACCAACTATATCTCTTTCCTCTACAAGGGACACCGATCAATTCACCGTCTTTAATAAACTGCAAAAAAAAACCTCGTTTTAGAATTCATGTAAGCTGAAACAATACCTTTTCTTTCCCTCTGATGACAGATTGATTTGAAATCGCCTCTTATGCACCAACCTCCATCATTAAACTTTGACTTACATTCCAATAAGTCGAGCCACAATTTCTGTTTAAACTTAATCGAACAAGGAGAATAGATGTTGACAATGTAGTAAAAGTTTCCCTTCCATAAAATCTTAACTTCCAAGAAGCCTCCACCCTTAAAACTAGCTATAACCTCAAACAACACCTCCTTCAACAAAATGATAAGGCAGCCAGATACTCCTGTTGCACTAGAATAAGACCATCCAATTTTTTTGTTTTTCCACAAAGAACCTACCATCACAGAGTCAACAACATCTAATATAGACTCCTGAATAAAGAAAATATATGCCTTCCCCTTTCTAACGATTTCGTTAATTCTACTTCTTTTTGCTTTACAGATTCCTCATCTAATATTCAATTATCCAATAATCATTGCCCAGGTTTGATTTCCACTCGCTTGACCAAATGCTTCTCTGTATCTCTTAGTTCCAAATCATTAAACTTCTTCATGTACTCATCCTCTTGGCCTAATGATACAACACCTAACTTCGATATAACTTCCCAATCCTTCTTGCTACATTAGAATCAATTTTCTCCCGAAACCTAGTATTACATTGTACCATATCAGAATCTCCTAGCTGATCGCAACACAATACTGCACCTGCTGAAAAAATATTTACCTCTACTGAATCCTTCGAGACAATTGGTTCCCCCAAATCCACCTTCCTCCCATCCTGAATAAAATAGGAAAAATAAGAACTCACAGACTTTTTTGGAAAAACCTCTGGAATTCCTGACTCGCCTTTCATAATTTGTAACAAACGTTTTTGGGCTCTTTTATTCTTCTCCAAACAAGGCCCACTAAACTCGTAAATACTTTTCAACCTAAGGCCCATTTTCTTTAACTTGTGCCTAACCTAGTCTTTCTCTTTAAAAAAATGTCTCCACTGAGTAATTATCCTTTTTGCCCTCTGCTTCTAATACCTGATTACAGGCCTCACTCTGAGAAAGGTACCCTTCACACGAAACCTTAACCATCAAAATTGTTGCGTCGAAACTTCCTAATACGCTTTCCTTGTCCAACTTTTAATAAAAAAGGTTTACCATTATTCCCCAACACCACTTTACTGTCAGACTGCATTGGGGAAACCTCCAATACCTTGGGCATCTCTTCAGAAACCTTACCAACCTCAGAAACTGACGAAGAAACTTCTCACTCCTCTTCAACACCCATTATACCTTCATCAACATTGTGCCAAACTTTTTCCAAATTAGAAGATGAACCAGACGAACCTTCCTTCCTACTCTTCAGCTACAACGCCAAACGTAAGGGACCATGGTTATCTTCAGACATTTTAATCCTAAAAATCATTCCATCAAAGTTAATGTTAAAAGACTCGTTCAACAAGTTTGCACACGTTTTTCTAAATAAGAATCTAGCGATATCCAAGCTACCAGACTTCAAAGTGTTATCATTGCAACAAACAAACCTACCAACCATGTTTGCAAGCATTTCGAAGAATTCAAACTTCCAAGCGTGACAAGGAATCCCATACACCTTAATCCATGTCTCCCTCTCTTTGTCAAGTATTCCACCCTCCATGCTCTGATTTCGGGAAACCATTGAGACACCAACTCTTTCCCTCATTTACCAGATTATCAATAACTCCCTCCTCACACTCTTGTAACAAACAAAAGTTAGCTCCTAGAGGAGTTACTTTAACAGAAAAGAAACCCTCAAGCTCAAAACTATTATGAATGTTATGCGACATACCAGGATTCAAAACGACTCTGACATAAGCCCTCTTACACTTAGTCAGAACCTCCGGGTAAGAAGAGTATTTCAAGTAACAATGAGAGTTCCCAAGAACTTCTAAACTCAAGGAAACCCTATTATTAAGGTCCTCGGCAAATTACCTGTTTCCTCTCAATCCATCTTTCCCCAAACTTTTACCAAGTCTGTTTCCTATAACCCTAAAAGACGAACTTTCTTCTACTTTACCAATATTACGCCCCTTCTTTAAGAATCGAGGAAAATTTACGTGAATCGTCTTCCCATCTATAATCACATTGTCCAGTTTGATTGTAAATAACCTCTTATCCTCCACATCTCTGAATCTTGTGAAACCAAAATGTTTCCCTATCTTGTTTCTTTTTTGTGGAATTACCACCTCAACAATATCACTTATGCAACCAAAAATCTCAAAAACTCCTCCGCCCTATCCCTATCTGGAAACTCCAAGAAGAAAAAAGAAGAAAGTTTTCAAAGCTCAACCTCCTGTATCTTGTCTCCTACTGGAAAAGAATCCCATCTATTTGACAAACCTCTAAACACATTCCTACTGGCTGTTAGAACAAGATTTGGTTCTGTAATAATATCTCTGAGTTTATATGATAATAATGAGTATATTTGTATGAACAATTTCGGTACTCTAATGTTTGTTATTTTTTTAGGATATAACAAATAACAAAGAAGTTATGCATCTAATGAAATGCGCTGCCAAACCATCAGAAGAAACCAAGTTCCACTTCTGCGCTACACAAGTTCTGATGAACAGTAGCAAAACACTTCAAAAGGTTCTGAAGTTGTGACTCTGATACGCTATCAAAAGAAACCAAGTTCTGAAGATCTGAAGACAAAGGTTCTGAAGAACAGTCCAGATACTGAACACTTATGTTTCTGAAGATAAAGGGTTCTGAAGACCAAGTGCTGAAGATTCTGAAGACGAAGCTCTGAAGACTTAAAGTTCTGATGACCCAAGGATTATTTTATTTCTTCTAACTCATGCTCATCAGAAGCCTCTGAATTCCAAGAAGAATAGAAGATAATGTCACGTGTTACAAAGGTACAAGCGAATTTTTTGTTCCACTACCATGAAAGGACGGACGTGGCGTACTATTTTGTCTCCCACGATTAAAGCTGCCAACTTTCTGGAAATTCCAGAAAAGCCCTCCAACGGATATATTATTTTGTTTTGCTATAAATAGGCTTGAAGACTAAAGGAGAAAGCTTCTAATTCACACGCTCATTCATACATTCTTGAAAGACTGTTCATAAGCTTCCTCATTTTCTTTAGTCTAGAATTTGATTATACTATTTACTCCAGCTTTTGTAGAAGCATTTATTGTAAACAAACATCTTTTCAATTGTAGTTTGATTGTTCCTTAAGGCACCAGTTGGTTAGATTCCTTGAGAAGTCTAAAATTAGTGTGTCTTAGAGGTTGTAAGTGAGTCACCCGCGGTTAGCTTGTGCATTGTACTAATCTTAATATTATTGGATTAAGACCTTATTGATAAGGCAAAATCACTTTCACGGGTGGACTAGATTAGCTTGATATTTTTCGAGTGAACTAGTATAAACATACATTGTTCTTTCCTTCTTGTATATTTATCTTTATTATCAATAATTTACTTATTTTAAAGGGAAAAGTTTTTGGTGGTTAAAACCCTCTTCACCCCCTCCCCCCCTTTTCTACTATTTTCACAACTTCACTGGCTTGTTGCCAAGCCATCTGAAAACCCAGAAATAAACACGAAGCTAATAAAAGTTAGAGAGAAGGGAGAGTTTCTCTCTCTCTTCATAAGGTTTCATACACTCTTATCCTAAAATTTTAATAATAAGTATTTGATTACCATATCAAAAATATAAATGATATTTTTAATTCAATGCACAAAATGTTTTGTTTAGTTTAGTTGCACTCTTTAAAATTGTTTAGTTTAGTGTTCATTAAATAATATAATAATAATCATCATTTTCTTAAGTGTATCGAAAACTAGGAGTGGACAAATGGGTGGGTTGGGTCGAATTCGAACCCAAATTTCCAACCCGACTCAATTCATAGGTACTAAACAGAGGTTCACTTTCGACCATTTTCATTACAGTTTCAATAGTTTGTAGTTTTTGGATTTTTTCGGTTTTTCTGATCGAATTGTTCGGTGAATTTATTCAAGCAAAAAAATCATTTAAAAGTCAAAATCAAGAAAAAACACAGAAACAACAAAAAGAATTTCAACCTAAAAAACTGAACATTTACAAAGAGTTGATAGATGAAATAAGTTCTATAAGATAAATAATTTATAATATCTATATTTATCTTGTATTCTTCTTTACTATATTTATTATGTATTTTTTATTGAAAAAAATTTTGAGGTTGTGATATCTACTTTACATGAAGTTAGATCTGATGAATAAGATTCGAAGTATGTGCATTGTGGATGATGCACGTCATCCTTTTAGCTCAAAAGATGAATCTCAAAGATTGATTGAAGGTCAAAATAGAAAAAGTTTATTTGTTTGCATTTTCTTGCTCTTAAAAATGAGGATTGGGAAGAAGAAAGATTGAAAGGTATGGGCAAAAAGAAAGTTTCAAAGTGAAAGATCTAGAAGAAAGACAGATCGAAAGGGGAGAGGAAATGAAAAGTTGAAAGAGATAAGTATAAGAGGAATATGAAACGAATATGGTTAAGGATGAATAAAGAATGTTGTTGGTGTGTTGATGAGAAGAGAGAATCAAAAATCTGTGAACCCTAGATACATGAGAGAATGACGAATACAAATGAAAGCAAGGATCTTTTGATTTTTTGTTTTGTTTTGGGCCAAGCCATGTGAGTGATTCCAATCCAACGATGATTTAACATGCCACCCCCTAAATTATATCTGGCACCCCCCAATTTTTCTTAATTCCCAACTTGCCCATGAACAAAGTTGGGGGTGGCAAGAACAAAATTTCTGGTAACGTGCCAAACTTCCGATATGGATTTTTTCAAAAAAAAAAAATTTATACTACCGGAAATTTCGAAATTTCTGGTAAAATTAGAAAAGTGATGTAATTTACCGAAACTTTCCAGTAAAATTTGAAAAGTGATGTAATTTATCGGAAATTTCTGGAAATGTAAAAAAACAAAATTTTTTGTCAAAAATGAACTATTGGATTTTTCAAAAAAATCCAGTATTTTTCTTAAAATTTTCGGTAAACACGAAAGTAAGTTTCAAAAAAAAATTGTAAGGGAATAAGAGTAATAGCCCCCATCATTGGAGGTTGCTAGATATAAGTTTTTGGGTGGCATCTTGAATCCTCCAATCCAACCCACTATTAAATTAATAATTCCGAATAAATAATTATTGGATCGGTCAGAATTGGTTTTCGATGGGCCCAGGGCCGGCCCAATCAATATGGAGGCCCTGTTCTAATATTAAAAATAGGCTTAAATTTTGAGATTAAATTATTTTTTTCAATTTTTCTCTTTTACTGACGTGTATCATTTCCACTTTCATACTTTGTATTAAAACACGTCTTAGGAGATACAAGAAAAAAACTAAAATATCTCACTCTCTTTTGTATCCATTGATAAGTGATGATCAATTTAATTCGTAGTATTTACGAGCATACGATCTCCTAGTAATCTTATTGGGAAATTGAGTTCCCACATTAAATTTAAACATTACATTAGTAGCAAGAAAATCAATTACATTAATTAGAGAAAATTATAAATTAATCATAAACAACAATTGACAATTAGTAGTTAGAAACATTGACGGGTAGTAATTAGAAATTAGGTAAAAAACATTGACAATTAGTAATTAGAAAATTAGCCAAAAAATAAAAAGCTAAACTAACATCGTAACAAAATAATATTATTATATAATATCTAAGTAATGTTTATCCGCATAATAACATTATAACATTGAAAATTGATACTCTATTGACTCACTTTTTTTTCTTTTATAAAAAATTAACTACCCAAACCCAACTACTGTTCATCATCATCATCCACAAAATAACTATCAAATTGCAATTAGTACTACAATATTAATTAATAATTATGACATGGATTTAAGATCTTAACAAAATTCACAAAAAAATTATCAGCAAACAACTCACAGTCACATACTACTCTATTGTTCAATGAATGATACAAGAAAATAAAAGAGAAGAAAAAAAACCTACCTGACAGAGGAGATGAAAGAGATAAATAACAATGCGAGTAATCCGACGCCACGTTCGTTCTGCCGTATCTTCTTTGACGTCGTAAACTGATGGTGGACGGTGGTGCGGCGTTTTGTTACAGTGATGCGGTACGAAGATTCCTTACAGATTTACAGTGGCGCAGTGTTTAGTTATGGTGGTGCGGTATTTCTCTTACGGTTGTGTTACTAACCGAGCGCAGCGCTAACGTAAGGAGAGAAAGAGGGAGAAGAGCTAAAGCTTTGTTTTCCTTATTTATTTCACAGCTTTGAGAACTGAGAAGAGAGAGGGAGAAAGCCAACGTTTGGTTTACCGTGTTTCAACTTTCGCGGCTCTGAGAAAAGGAAGACACAGTAATATTTAATTTTCCTTTTTTTTATATTGAGTAATAATAGTAATATTGGGCCCCCAGGATTGTGAGGCCCAGTGCTAAAGCACTGCCTGCACCTGGAAAGGGCCGGGCCTGGATGGGCCCAAACCAGTCATTTGAACCCGACCACTTGAACCCATATAAAACGAGGGGAAATTCTTAACACACCATATGCTTTTCAAGAGCACCATGCAAAAATACTTAAATGTCCCTAGATTCCTGAGACACATCTCTGGAACGCACCAAGATGTATATAACCACAAAATTTTCCAAAGTTACATTTTTGACATCAAACCGACAGTATATTTCTGGAATAATGCCTTAAAAAATGCAGAAAAACAGAATTGAAATACACCAATTTCATAAAATCAAAATATCATTGTATCATAAAATAGGCAATACATAAGGGATTTAAACATAGATCAAGAATTACACTTCAACATCAAGGTGGACAGTGCAACATCTCGATAATATCATCCATCGATCTCGAAATAGTCACATCCAGCTCGATCGGAACTTTTGATTATACACGGGTAAAAATATTCCACATACCTATAAATCAACATCTGTCTTCAGCTCATTGTTGATGAACTCAAGCTTCCCTTCATTATCAATGGATGGCGAGTGGTATTTGATCTTCACAATTTTCAGATTGTCACCATATGGTAGAATGTTCTACAATATGTATTGTAGATCTTCAAGAGGGTGTACTCGTTGATTTTAAATTATCGGGATGGTGTATTACTGGTAAAGTGAACATTTCCAACATGTCATTTGATGTTTTTTCTTGGATTTTGTGTTTTGGTATGAAACAATATGACAAGTGAGCTTATTTATAGTAGTGCGATGATATTAAGGACCACACAAAGCCTATATGTTGACAGAGAATGTACCGGAGATATAACTCTGGAGCCACCCTTATTTATTCCGGAGATGCATCTTTAGAAACTTCCCTGGTATTGAAAAAAGAGAAACATAACAGAAACAAAAGCAACTAATTGTATGGAAAGCTGATTTTTTTGGACAAACTACAATATTCTTATATTCCATAGCATAATACATTAACAAAATGTCATATACAATAAAATGATAAATAAGTACTTAAATGATCCAAAATAATTTCTGCCGACAAAATCTACAGGAGGTACCCCCTTTGACTTTTCTTTATTTTTTCTATTTCAATGTTATTCAATTTGGTGTACTCTTGAATCCTTTCATTAAATTGGTTTGACCAAGTCTCAGATTGGATTGTATAATGATTCTCCTACTCCAGTGATGTAAGTGGTATAGGGCATCCCGGTTTCAAATACACTTGAAGAAAATGTCGCGGATTTGAAACTCACAAAACACAGATGATATGATCATTGGGATTTGGTGGTGGAGTAGTGCGCAATGGGAAATAAGTTTCTGAGAAACCGTATCTTGTAAGATTAATACACACTCTCTCGTGTCCACTAGCGTAAGTTACAAGAGCGTGATAAATTTCTTCAACTTTCTCTTTATTCCCGAGCAACTGTGTGTATAATTCTTTATTGCTCCTCAACTCTTTGATAAGAGTATCGCGGACAAGTTGTGATCCTCTTCCCCTTTATCGAACATACCAGAAACAACTTGAAAACCACAGTTACCGTCACCCTTGACATTGACAATCCGTTCAATATATTTGTGCATAAAAATCGATATCTCCTCGATGAATGGTATTTTTAGTGGAGGCGGTGTAGGAGGTAGTTCTCTAATTCGGACTTCTTTGAAAACACTTTTATGAGATTTTTTAGTTGGTGAATCGGGATAAAAAGTTTGTCAGTGTGTTCAAAATATGATGGACTCCTCATTGTTGAATTGTCTCCCGGTGTAGGTTTCACCTTCTAAGTTGCTCCTTTCGTTTTTACCAATTGAGAAGGTTGTTTCAAGTCTGTGGTCTCTAGGAATGCAATCTTCCTCAATTTCTCGACCAATTCTTCAGAGGAGCATGATCAGACTCAAATTTGTTTGTTATTGTATTTCCAAGGTGCATAACCTGATCGGTCCAAGAACAAAAAATCTCCTCCTTTACTTGGTCCAAAATTGTGCTTTTAACATATTTCAGTAAATTGAGATATTTCACGCACACCTTTCTGAAATGTATAACAGCATCAACATATAGCTCTTTTGTAGAGGCATTTATTATAACATTCCATACATCCATAATTTTCTCCATAATAACGTCCTCCTTGACCAATTTTCCATCTTCACATGCTATCTGTTTTGTCCCTGCCGTGGGTTTAACTTGACTTCTCACATTCTTAGTAATGTGATACCTACAAAGTAATGCATAAGAAGTGGGAAATACCGCTGCAACCGAATTCATTAATACGGTATCTTGGTCGCTAACAATGACTTTCTCCATATCTTCTTGGTCCTTTAACATTGACTGACAAACCTCTAAAGCCCATGCAAAAATTTCCTCTTTTTTTGCACTCTAGAAATGCAAAACCAACAGAATACATCTTCTCAATCGACGTAACACCAACAATTTCCAACAATGAACACCTGCACATTGAATCAATTATAAGTACATTGGGAAACATATTGAATAATTTAATGGAATCTTGATGAGTCCAATCTATACCTCTTACTGTTACGCCATCCTCACATATCTGGTGCCTAGAAACGTAATTGTGATTATCTAGAAGTTTCAAGAGGTGTTGCATTTCAATTCGATCCCCCCTAAGCGATACTTTGGATCGATAGTGCATATTGTACACTTGCTTGATATTTGAGATATTACCGAGTCTTTTGCGCTTCAAGGTTTCAAGTATGTTTTTGGAAGGTACCAAATTCAATGTCTTGTCGAAAACACATTCCTTCTCTTCCGGCAAGAGCTGGCATGCAATTGGATGATCAACTAGTTTTGCACATAAATCATGATTATGAAAACCACATATCACACTAAATATCTATTATTATTTTCCAACCGATAACCATGCAACTTAAATGGACATTCACATTTTCTTGAACCGGCATCATCTAGTTTCAAATTTCTGAGAGAACGTCTATATTTCCCACTTTTTCGCATGTCAATATCACAAATGCAAATTTTCTATCCGAACCATTATCAGACCTTCTGATCACAACACAAAACCCTAGTTTAGTGGCCTCTGTCCAATCCATTGCAGCATGTCATCACAAAATTCATACTCTTGTTCATTTTTAAAATGGTTCAGAATATCTACCACCTTAACTAAGAGAGGTGAGAAAACTTGCGACACAGTAGATTTGGGAATAGCTTTGGGGTGCATCATACCTAAGGTAAAAAAAAATTTACTAAGAAACATCCATATAAAGGAAGAAATTAATGGAAATTAAGCACATGTAGATACCACAATTGTATATCTGCTCCACTTCATTGCATAACCGGAAGTACATTTCTAGTATCGACGTGACTTTTTTCCATGAAAAAACATATTAATGTGATGAATGGGAGTTGAATTGATTGAACTTTGCCTTAAATTCAACTTCCTTTAGCTCCTTTTGATATGATGAACCACGAGAATGAAGATTTGGAGTAAAACACTTGATTGAGAATGGAAGGGTTTTTGGAAACTTTTGGAAATGAAGATGATCATGTTTGTTTATGCTAGTAGATGTTTTAAGCAATTTGACTTTTGATTATTCCGGAAATACACTTCCGATAATATCTGATATGCATTTCCAAAACACCTATTTTGCCAAGATCAGGGGTGTTTCAGAGATGCATCTCCGAAAAACACTTTTTTAAGTTTTGAGGTTTTTCGGAGATACATCTCCGAATTAGGGTATATACATCAAACCCACTATAAAAACCCCTCATTCTGTTTTATTCTCAAACTCAAACACTAAAACACCCCAAAAACCCCAAAATATCTACTTTCAAAACTCATTTCAACTAATTTCTACTCATTTTCACTAATTGCAACTCATTTCAACTCCTTATTTCAACATATTTCAACAACTCTCAAAGATCCTAATTTTAGTAAGTTTCTTCGAATCCCTTGTTCTACTTTGCATGTGTATAATAAGTTGTTTAGAATCATTTAAATTAAATAGGTTGAAGTATAACTTGTAAAATATGGTTGTTTGGGTGTAAAAATTGCATTTTTGGGTGATTTAGGTTGAAGCTTAACAATTGACAGTCGCATGTGTTTTCAGAAGTGCATATCCGAAAAACCTCTGAGGAGTTTCAGATATGAACTTCCAAAATTATGCCTGAGTTTTTTTTAAAATTTTGTCTAAACTGTTATTGTTCCTTCCCTTTGAGTAGTGATTATTTTTTATCCATAAAAATGACTGAGAACCCAAACGGAATGAGACTCGATAGGCCAAGCAAAACTGCTTATTCTCGGCGTGAGAGATTTGAGCAGTCTACGAGAGTTTGAGGATGCGGTTGGGTACTACGGGAGGAAGTGGAGGGAACATCCATAGGAATTGGAAGGAACATCCACTTCTGCTCCGAGGAGTCGCCTGTCATGTGCGTCCTCATCTGGGAATAATGAGGAGGAACCCGAGGAGGTTCATGTTTCGGAACCCGAGGAGGTTCATGTTCAGGAATATGAGGAGTTCATGTTCTGGAAGTCAAGGAGGTTAACCCGGTGTATCCTGGAGGTCCCTCTGATACCTCCATCTTGATATATTTCTCTTATCAATTCGCTCGACATGTTTGGGATGCACAGGTATATTTTTTATTACACTTTTTCATTTATATGATTAACGAACAAATATGTTAAAATTGATATTAATATTTATCTTTACAGGAGCTGCTGCCACTAAAGTCTGTGAACCACACGCAGAAAATATTAATCTGTATCATCCTGATGCAGATTGGTCCAGGGAGGCCATTTTTGGCTCCGGACTTTGTGGACATTGTAGTTTTGATTACAACACTATCATCCACGACACGCAGGGGGCATTTGTCGAGAGATGGCACAAAGAGACATAATTTTTTTCACTTTCCTGTTGGGGAGATGACGATCACACTTGATGACGTTTCCTTCCTGCTACACCTTCCTAATAGTGGGAGGTTACTTAACCACTCTCGGATCACTCGTGATGTGTCCATTGAATAGATGGTCGACTACATGGGGACTCAACCGGAAAAGGCAACAAAGTAGTGTTCCTCGACTAATGGGGATCATGCCAACTTCTCATTCCTGAAGGACCTTTATCACGACCACCTTGTTGTGGCAATTGATTCTGATACTAAAGGCGATGCCTTGTTTTTTCAGTATCACCGTTAGTGTGCTTTAAGGTGCTAGTTCATGTTCTTGGTTGGCACTTCCCTTTTTATGGACAAAAGTGCAAACTACGTGGATGTAACATACCTCCAATAGTACTTGGATTTGGATACAGTGAGTGAGTGGAACTAGAGACAGTTATTTGGTATACTTATACCAAAAGCTGAATGAAGCCTCTAACTGGAGGACGAGGCAGCTGACAGGCTCTACTAGACTGCTGACGGTACCTTTCATTCCAACTATTAAATTTGATTTACTATTAATAATTAGTTTTTACATGACACTTATTCGTTTTTCAGGGATGGATCATTTCTCACTTCCAACGCATTCATGGTTTTGATCTTGATCAACAATATAGTGAGGACTAGAGATGCTGAGAGTTGCCATGTATATCCCCCACAGAGGGAATCATGTTGTGTTGTCGTTCTGAGTGTATCTTAATTGGACTGTTCATGATGACATCATATGGACGCCGTCCGAGGATAACAAGGAGATTATCCCATTCGACTCCATCTCATTGTACTCCAAGTGGCTGGCTTATGGGACCGACACTATGGTCGTGTACCTGTCGGGGCAATGCATGCGGAAGTTTGGCTATGTGCAAACCATACCCATATCTCCATTTCAAACATCTCCCGACATCATTTCTCGCTGGGATATTGATGACATCTTTGAGGATTGGGAGCATCATATGGTACCCTAGGAGTATCAGGTGATGCAGGATAACAGTTGGCATTGTGTAGAGGGATACGCGATATGGTTCTACACAATGTCACACCATATCATGACATCAGATGCTCCTGGACGTTCACTTAGGCCTACTCATGGGGAGAACTTGGAGAACCAGTAGGCCCGGGATGACAATGCCACTGTTCTTTTGCCAATCTGTCAACAGATACAATTGATTGGGCAGGAGATTTTGGACTTAGGGATCATTGAGAGGGGCGGTCCTGAGGCGGTGGCCATCGTAGAGAGGAGTGGAAGCGAGTGCGGCGGGATACAAGAGGCAGAGGAGAGGCCATAGGATAAGGATTAGGCATAGATAGTAGGCTATGCCTTTTTTATTCCTGAACAATTTATGTATTATTTTTTATTATTTCAGAATAATATATTGTGTTTATTATCGTTTATATTTCTTATCATTTTCCGTTTGCGTTTTTATTATCGTTTTAATCTAATTATGTATCAAAATATTGATGATTTAAAAAAATATTGTCTAAGGTTTCAGAGGTACATATCCGAAACACCTTACTCACGAATTAAGGTTGCTTTCGGAGATGCATCTCCAAAACAACCACTTTTATGGTGCATTCGATTATGCATCTACGATGGGTATTTTGGGGTTTATTTCACCCCTACAAGGTGTATAAAAAAATTTACTAATTGACAAAATTTATCAAAAGTAAATAAAATGTTTGTAAATAAATAAATTTAAAGGTACCGTCTGCTATCCCGTGTCCGGTACCTGATTTTAAACTCACAAACACCCGTTATCGAGTGTCTGATTATAAGTTCATAATCCCTTTATGAAAATTATTATTTTCAAAATTAATTTGAAAAGCGCTTTCACTGTATTTTAAAATGAATTTCTTAGTTCTTTTTCAGTCAAATACCATTTTCACTCTTCCGAGTTTAAACCGATATCGCGTTATTTCTACTTTCGTAGCAAATTTTTAATTATAAAAATAAAATTTTCAGACTTAAAAATAATTCTTGTCACAATTATTCAACATACAATTTATTAGAGTATCTTCAGTATGATGGTTCTCACACTCCGTACTCAATGGAAATCTACTTAGTCATGGTGTAAACAAAACATACAAAGCATATTTTTATTGCATACATAATAAAAATTAGCAAGTAAAAAGAACCTGTAATTACATAAAGTTGATACTTTGAATTAAATGGTGCTCCGAAGGGAGACTTGAATCTAATGTTGCTTAAACACTCTAATGTTTATGCTTTAGAATGACTAATTTTTTGGCTATTACAAGCTTGGATGCTGAAACTAGCAACATAACGTCCTATTTATAGTGCAAAACTCGTACATGAACTGCTCAAAATGTGCAAAGTGAGTGGGAGAAATTGGGGGAAGTAGGAAAACTGAATTCTGAAACTGATCTGAAAAAATTGGGCGATGATGTCATGACCTCTTCAACATGATGGCTAGATCGTGGGCCATGACAGGCGTCATATAGGCTAATGACCTGGCCGTCAAGGTGCCTTGACTCATCTTCTTTGTTTCTTTAACTTTTTGCTGAGGGCACGTCCTTTTTCCCCATGACGCCCGTCATGGCTTCCAAGTGACTGCCATGACATGCTGACTAGTGCTATTTTGCTTCATTGTCGTTGTTTTTTCACCGTTGTCACTTGTCTTTGTCATGATTTAATTTTTTCTTGAAACACAACATAAAACACTAGCTTATAACTACAAAATCTTTAAAATTGACACTAAAACATGTGTAAATCGAGTGAAACGTATAAGTGATTTCGTGTGTTATCAACTATCTAAGTATTTTTTTTAGGGATTCGACTATCTAAGTCTCGCCTAGAAATAAATTACCTTCTTCCTGGATTAAATCATTTTACTTTTTCCAAGGCTTCGTGCTTAAGGGGCCCTGTATTAGAAAATCTTTATTGGGTCATAAAAGACATCCCATGACAAAAATGAATTAAGTACAATAATGTTGGGTGAACGTCCAAAATTGGGCCTGGTTACCCACTTCAACAAAAATATAAAAACTTGTCAATACATTCAAAAGTGATGCCTATTACCCCCTTTAAGTAATGATTATTAAGTTATTGTTTATTCTTCCGTTGTATAAAGTCAAAAAATGATGCAGTGCTCTCAATTTAAATTTAATGCTTTGCAAGGAAAATCATCAAATATTCGTATGATACGATTATTGTTTATCAAATGATAACTACGTTGTTTTCTATACTAATGTCAAAGTTTAAATTTATGCTATGTTAAAATACACGATGGAAACATGCATCCCTAAACGTGCGTCTGGCTAGAAGCTATAAAGTATAGATTATCTTGTTTCACGGTGGAAACTCTTCGAAACGGACGTCTAGCTATGCCAAACGTGTATTCAAAGATGCACTCAGTTGAGTAAAAAAATCACTGAGGGTGGTCCATACACATTATCCCCTAACAATACATTATCCCCTAACAATACGTTATCAAATGTGTTCTTGAATTCACTTGTTGATTTTTGTGAGACAATATCTTGGTAGATCCATTTTGAGTCCAAATGATTAAAAAAATTAGTCGTTTTTGCAAGTTTTTCTAAAATACAAATTACTTATAGAGGCTTAAAAAACTTTCTACACATGAAACAACTATTATATGATAAAATTGTTTTCTTACATCTTATTATCATCAAAACCAAAATTATATTTCATTATCCTTAAAACTAATTTGGTCCAACAAGTCACCTCTAGTATAGTTCAACTAGCCAAATTTTCTTACATCTTATTATCATCAAATCCAAAACTATATTTCATTATTCTTCAAACTAATTTGGTCCAACAAGTCACCTCTAGTATAGTTCAACTAGCCAAATTTTCTTACATCTTATTATCATCAAATCCAAAACTATATTTCATTATTCTTCAAACTAATTTGGTCCAACAAGTCACCTCTAGTATAGTTCAACTAGCCAAAATGGTCTTGAATATCAAAATGTATTCATTCTTTTTAAGTCTAGAATAACTAGAGTATCAAAGCAAGACCTTCGTAGACAGTATACATATGAATTTACTATCTTGACAAAATCTACAAAACTATATACTATTATTTTAAATGAAAAAAAGTTACTAGGAGCAAAGAACATCCTATATACTGTATAAAGGAATGAGCTTGCTGACCTGCAGTAACTCAATTATCAATTAGCTACATTGGCAGTAAATCCCAACCTGTGCTTCTAGTTAGATTTCACTCTTTCTTTCATACTGCAACTCATGCCAATGCAACTAACATATGAATGTAAGAGTTCCAAGTTGTGAACATACCTGTTAGACTAACCACACTGATGAACAAAACATGCTTAGTTTTTCAGTTGGAAATTTTGATTACACTAAAAGTTAGTCCTCTTCGAAGAGGATACAACACTACTTTCAGAGTCATTAATCAAATAAATAAACTACGAGATTAATAAAGTATGTCGATAAACCATTAACCAAAATAAAGCATGACAACCATGCATACTAATCGAAGACCAAGTTGTTCAATGTCTTTTACAAAATTCCTTTAAAACATCATTAACATCCAAGCATCTCCAATGATGATAGCCATCCAAATTTCCACCTGAAAATGAAAACCATGCCCAAAAATATGAGTAAAATAACTTCCTCATTACTTATAACTCTGCTTTGACTTCAAAATCAATCATCGAGATTTTCATCATCCTCATCCTCATCTTCATCTTCATCTTCATCTTCATCTTCATCTTCATCTTCATCTTCATCTTCATCTTCATCTTCATCAACAATCTTCTCAACATATTCCCAATAAGAAGTACCATCTGAGTCTTCATATGCAAACACCAGTTCAACGTTATTATAATAAGGGTCTGAATATTCCTCCCAAATTTGTAAATTTTTTATCTGACTATTCAACCTTTTCCACAAGCTTTCACTGATATCCAAACTATCACATCCTTCAATGTCAAGAGATTCAAGAAGAGGACATTCATCAAGAATGGCAAGCAGCCCAACATTAGTGAGCCGGTTTCCTTGAATATTTAGATGGCGTAACCCGGTCATTGTTTTCGCAATAACAAATGCGTCATCGTCCCGTGACCGGCCGTTAAACGACATCCCATAAAATGCTAGTGATTTCAAGAGAGGGCAGCTTTGGCCAATAACTTCAAGAGTTTTATTAGATTGGAAGCCATGTGAAATGACAACCTCCTCTAACAATGGAAACTTTTTTGCAACTTCACACCATCCTTTATCTGAGATTCTCTCACAGGAATCAAGTTGTATGCTTCTTAAGTGGCTTGCCCTATAAAAAATTTAGGTTATATGATAAGAAGAAAACACTTCAAGAATCTATACATTCAAAAACTACACGGCTGCGAATACGTAAAAATAGAGAATCGCCCAAGTACTGGGAGTACTAAAAAAGGAACCAATAATAGAAAGCGATAAACCAAGAGGAAAAACACAACAATAACATAAAAGGCAACATCAACCAAAGGAAAAACACAACAACAACCAAAAAGGCAACATCAACCAAAGGAAGAAAGAACAACAAAGGTAAACCAACAACCACAAAAATGACAAGAGGGCACCAACAACGGGAAGAAAGAACAACAAAGGTAAACCAAAAACCACAAATGTTACCCTCTTACCAAAGAAGATAGAATCATTACGACACTTCAAAATGGACCATACAACAACAACAACAACAACAACAACAACAACAACAACAACAACCAAGCCTTATCTCACTACCTGAGGTCGGCTACACGGATCAATTTCCATCATAATGTTATATACAGGTCATGGTTTATCCAAAATGGACCATATACAAAAAAAAGCAACCTAGGTCTGGGTCCAAAAGACCTCCAGGAGACTTATCAAATCCAAAGACAACACCAACTCCTACTCTAACCATCTAAAACTCATATACTACATCTGAGAGAGAAGCAAACTCACAAAAGACAAACAAATGTTTAACCCATTCAGCCAACAACCCAAAAAACGCACACAAAGTTACCAAAGATCTTTAACCTTGAAGGAATTGTTAATCAATTTCTACAACAACAGCAGAAAAATAAAAATTGAAACTTGATGGCCATTCCAAGATTGCAGCAGAACAATAAAAATTAAAACTTGAAAAGAATAACAAAATATAACAAAGAGAAAAAGAGAGAAGAAGATTAGAATTACCTATCAGCAATGTATTTGAGAAGATGATCATCACCAAATCTAAAAATAACAATTTTTTCCAAATGACCGGAACTTAGGTCAATGGCATATTGACAAAGCTTGACCAGATAATCATAATTTGTGTATCCTCGAAGGTAGAGAAAGAAACCCCCCATGTGAATTTCGCGCCAGGGGAAAGGGTCCTTACAAATTTTCCACCAATAAGGACACACATTGCGAGCAATGGTGAGAATATCTACGGCCCCAAGCCTTTGGAGTATGTTTGATGTTACATCGGTTGGAAGTTCAAGCCAGTTAGGGTTAGGGTTTGGTGTTGTGGTCTCAAGTTTCGCTTTCTTTGCAAGAGACATTGTGTTTGGTTTTCAAGATGGAACAAGCGGGAAGGACTTTACTTTATAGATCATGAGTGAATGAATTGGCGCTAAAAAAAGTACTACTACTATTTATTTATTTGGGTTGATATTTTGTTTTTAAGTTTTACTAATTCACAAAATTTATAATAAATAAATAAAATGTTTGTGCATAAAAAAATTAAGTTTTTTTTGGAACAAAAAAATTAAGATTTTAATGCACAACAAAACGGATTGTGGCCCGTCGAACCGACCCGGACATCCACCAAAAATAGCGGATTGGGTTAGGATTTTGAGTTTGCTGCCAACCAAAGTCCGTCCCGCCAGAGTCCGACGTCTGTTAAAGTTCACCCCGCCAAAATTCGCTTCACCTATTAGTTCAACAGGTCTAGCTTTAAGTCTGTCCTTTTTTAGTTAATTTTAATAGTTTTAATTATTGATGGTTTATTTTATACATTTATTTGTGAATATAAGAAAATTTTTAAGTAAAATTTGTTTAAAAGATGCTTTATAAAAAATTATTCTAACTAATAAGTGAAAAATATAGTTGAAAGGTTTAAAAAACCTATTAATTTATTAAAAATGTAAATAAATAAATAATAGGCAGACAAGCCTGTTGTCCGTTAACCCGCAACCTTGACGGGGCGGTCTAGATTTTTATGTCCATTTCTACTTGGAAGGCTTTTCTGTCCCGCTCTTTTTTTGGCGGGGCGGGGCGGACGATCCGTTTTGCCACTTTTATGAACAATGCACTATAAATGTAATTTTTTTAACACAAACGTCAAATCAGAAATCACCAATTTACCAAGTCAGCTAAGTCATTTTAAAATATCAGTATGATTGGACATGATACACGACATTCATTGGATGACGATGTAAATTTATTTTACATCATCGATACATCTCCTATTTCCCTATAAATAAAATGTAAGACGACATTGTGTTTACCCAGAAAAATGGTAAACAAGCGCTAGTTTCCTTTTTAAAGGTTACTTTTGCGGAATCAACTAGAATACTCCAGGACTAACTGCTTTATTTTGTTATATTATGTGTATCTGGTTTGTATTAAATGCAACAGTGACTTTAAAGTAAAAGTAAACACTGAAATTAAAGGCTTTAAAGTAAATCACAGCAATAAAAAAGCAGTAAATGTG
The DNA here is from genome assembly GCF_029867415.1 of Vicia villosa. Classification (NCBI taxonomy): domain Eukaryota; kingdom Viridiplantae; phylum Streptophyta; class Magnoliopsida; order Fabales; family Fabaceae; genus Vicia; species Vicia villosa. Next base: position 102,762,567 of record NC_081185.1, on the reverse strand, counting down.
CACTGAAAGATGAAATATAACGTAAAATGATTGCATTAATTAAACTGGTACGCATACGTACATTCCAAAGTTGCACTCTTTACTCATTTTTGCACAGAGATTTGAGTTTACTTGTGTTTATGTAGAAAATGCGGACCCCTGAACTGTTCCTATTGAACTTGCTTAAATAGTAAAAATAAAATAACTACTAATAACGGTTGACTGATGATTAGTCAACACGTGTCTTCGACATGCAAGATCTTCAACTGTGAGACCTCCACCCGTCTCTCGTAACTGCTGAAAACCGTCTCCTTTTAACTTTTAATACCTCTCGACTTCCACTTCAGTTTCTGCAGCAAAATTCTTAAGTCTTCGCATACTTTTGATCGAACGCTGAAGCCTCTGATAATCTTTCTAGTCGAACAGCTTCGACTACTAAGCATTACTTAGTCGAACCGCTTCGACCCAAATGGCAATGTTATTTAATTGAGGCTCAATTACCAATTTAGGGCCTTTCTACCAAAATGAGGCCCAATTACTAATTTTGAGCCCCAGTTGCCCATTTATTGGTAAGTCGAAATCCTAGGGTAACAAATTGCCCCCCAAGCGACTTCTTTCGACTGACTTTAGGAAAGAGAAAAGATGGCGTTTCAGTTCTTTCTTGGGTTTCGACTTTTGTTAATTCCCATTACGCCATGATTACATTTCATTTTCCCAGGCACTAATTATTACCTAATTCTTAGGTAATGGGCTATAACTGCTCCCACTTTCTGAAACCAGTTTTCAAAGCGTTTCTTTGACATGACCTTTGATTTTACAACTTCTTTTTGCACGATTTCTAATGACGTCACCACCAGCTTATATATATGTACAGCTTCTTTCTTCTTTTTCTTTCTTTCTCCTCGTTTTCAACTCTTCTCAACGTTTCAGAAAGAACCATCTCTTTTCCTCTAACTTTTACCCATTTTCTTCTTCCCATTTTTTTTCTTACACACAACAATGGCAGCTACAACCACCAACACCACTGCATACGCTACGGGTGCGAACCCTTTAGGGTTTATTATGTCCCGTGAAGAAGAAGAACAAGGATTAGATTTCATTCCTCAACCCAACATTACTAAAGCCAAAGCTATCATCTGGCAAAACCAGATGTTAATCCCTTTTCAGATTACTGATAAATTAATGGCTTTCTCAGGGCCATTACCAGACTATCGTTACCACCCAGAGCAAACCACTGGTTTCTTTCCTTGTTTCCAAACCACCATTCCTGTAGCTTTCGACAAACCACGTATCCTCGACTTGAAGTTTATGGATCCTTCGCTTAGGGTGTTTCGTTCGACTCCAGCTCCTGGCAACAAGGAATACTTGGCTTGGCTTAACAAAGTTCAAGCGAAAAAACAACAAAGATGGGAGGAATTGGGCATCTTCGACGCCATACAATTATCCAGGACTGGTCATAGAGTTTGTCCTCCCATGCTACTTGCTTCGATCTTCTTCTGGGAAGGTTCGACTAACACCTTCCACTTTCCTTGTGGAATGATGACTCCCACTCTCTTCGACGTGGCTGCCATCACAGGACTTTCGCCATTGGGTGAGATCTTCGACCCAACTCTTCCCACAGAAATGAATTTCAACTTCACCAATGATACCATTACCAAGTATATGCAAGATCATTTTGATAAGTCGATAGAAGAAGTTTCAGACGAAGAGCATGTTGCTTTCCTCACCTACTGGCTATCATACTATCTGTTCTGTCCAGGATCAGTTCAGATTGCTAAAGCTTACATACCTTTGGCTATTCAGATTCATGAAGGTCGAAGGGTCTCTTTAGGTAAGGTTCTTCTCGCTTATCTTTACCATACTTTAAGCATAGCATCTCTAAGGATCAAACGCCTGCACGAAACCCCAAAACAGCTCTCTCTGACAGGACCTTATTGGCTCTTGCAACATTGGTTGAATGCCACTTTCGAGTCACAGGTTGGCTATACTGTCTCTCGATCTATTCTTGAGGTCATGTATGACCGGAGGGTCGAAGGTATCAAACTTGCTTTTCAAACTCCTCAAGATGAGTCTAACAAGCCTAACCTTCTCAAATATGTGAGATTGTGTTTCTGAATGTAAAACATTCATAGCTTCTATGGCCCCTTTCTCCAACAGATGTTTTCGGCCAACTTGGTTTAAGGCTGTTTTCCCTGGAAATACTCCAACCCTTCGAGCTCAATTAAATGCTATTTGGGCTGCTTTTCTGACTCCAACGCTTCTCTCTCACCGTATTGAGTCGACAGGCAAGTGCTATGGGTTTGTAAGTTATCAACCAAATTTGGTCTCTCGACAATTTGGTTTGAGCCAGATGCTACCCAAAAGCCTGTATTCCCATGACAAAGACATTTGTTATTCTGGTCGACCGTTCACGGCTCGTCAACATCTTGACTGTTTAAAGTTTCACAACAAACAATCTTTGGAACACACAACATTTACCTTCCAAAACTCCTATTTCACCACTAAAGAATTTAGTGAGTGGTGGTCTGAATATTACCAGCTTTTTGACGGAGATTCTTTTGTCAAGAAACTGAATACTGCATTCGACAAGTTGGAGGATCAACTTACGATAAGTAAGTGTTTTTTTTGTTTGCTTTCGTTTCCTTATTGTTAATAGCAATGTTCTAATTTCAAATTTAGACCTTTCAGGGCCTGATCCTACCACTCAAGTCGAAGTCTCTGCTCCTAAATCAGGTCGAAAACGTCCCAGTACGTCGAGCAACACCATCACCAAGAAGAATAAAACTGTTAGAAAGGTATTTGTCTTGACCTTTACTCTTTCATCAATACTATTTCAACCTTTGTTGATTATCATTTTTTCTCTTTAGTTGATAGTCTCTGCTGACTCAGAGGAAACTACCTCTCTACCAAATCAAGAAAGTGACATTTTTTCACAACTCCCGCTTCCGACTCCACCAAAAAGACGAAAGGTTGCAAAGAACATTCCCAAAGTATTTGTCAAGCCTCAAACAGCTCCAACAATTTCTTCGTCTCAAACTCTTCCTGAGGTAGCTTAACATTCTCTTCCAATATATCTTTCTTTCAATATCTCTGTTTTCTAACACTTTTCTTGCATAGAATGCACCAACTGTCGACCATACTCAGGAGAAGGTTGTCGAATTTGTTGAGAAAATTGCTGAAGCCACTCCTGACTCCAATCCTTTTAGCCCTCAAAGGACTGACGCTTTTGGAAGCAACACTGATTCGGCTAATACTCCAGGTCGAAGTTGAACAGATCCTCAGGACAAACCCATTGTCGAACAATCACCTGCCACAAAAAATATTGAAAATGTTCCTCGACCAGAACCCAATGCAGCTTCTCAGTCAAGACAACATTCTATTGCTGACGATACTAACTCCAACAGTTCTCTTAGTCAGGAAGAGATTCTGGATTTGAAGAAGACTAATCCTTTGGAGGCTCTCTTTCGACTTCAGAAGCTGCGACCAAGCTCTTTTGAGATTCCTGCTCAATCGACCAATCCTGATGCTGAGATTGATGCTTCCCTTGTCGAAGCTATATGCCAGCTGAAAGCCCATCTGAACGAACCTGAGTTTCTCGCTGTTCTTGAGAGTTCTGAACATCTTGGTGGAGAAATTCTTAAGATCTTAGATTTATTGATCAAAGCTTCTCTTCCACCAGTTTTTGTTCAATTCTTCTTTGATTTTGAGGCATACTTCGACCAACTCTGGAGGGACCTTATGACGAAGAAGAACATTACCCTTCAGGCAAAGAACAAAGAGCGTGAAATGGAGAGGGAATGGGATGCCAGTGCAGCTTCGACCAAAAAGGTTGAAGAATTTCAGGAGAAAACTTTAAAGTTTTCTGATAAGAAAGGAGAGATCGACAACAAGATTGCTGATTACAAAGCTCAAATTGATGAACTCAACAAAAAGATTCATAATCTTGAGCAAGAAAAAATCAGTTTGGCTCAAACTGAAGAGGTCCCTTCACCTGAAATTATTAACCAAGAAGTCTTGAAAGGACTTGGTCATGGTGAAAATGCACTCAAGCTGGAAAGTAACATTCAACAGCTTAAACAAAACCTGTCTCGACTTGTCTCTAAGATTGATTTTGAGTCAACCAAGTTAGCCTATTTTAGGAACAATTTCCCTGCTTTATAATTTCATTTTCGACAGACTGGCTATAATTTTGTAATGACCGCCAATGTGCTTTATAAGAACCTTTTGTAATGATTGGCCAAATTTTTAGCCATTAATATAATCTCTTAGTTTTTATTCTCTTATGTGAATTTCTTGAAGTATAGGTTTATTTTTTTTCAAATATTTACCATTTATCCTCAAGATTCGACCATCTGAATTTAGTTCTTCAATTTCATATGCATTGTTTGAAAACACTTGCAAAATTTTAAACGGTCCTTCCCAACTTGGGGACCATTTACCCAATAACTTATTCCTTTGATCCATGGGTAAAATAACTTTCCATACATAATTACCTACCATGAATGTCTTCTCTTTGACTTTCTTGTTGTAAGCCTTCGCCACTTTTTCTTTTTGTCTTATTAACCTATCCAACGCTATTAGTCGTTCTTCGTCTAATTCTACTAATTCATCTAACATCATATTCCAGTATTCGTCAGACGAGAGACTATTTTGTCGTTGAATTCTTGTTGACTGTAGATGAATTTCTGCAGGCAATACAGCATCATGCCCAAAAGTCAAACGAAATGGGGTAGTATTTATTGCTTCCTTTGGTGACATCCGACAAGCCCAAAGGATTTGGTCGAGTGTTTGATGCCAATTTCTGGGCTTTTTTCCCACATGCTTCTTTATCAAATTTATAATAACTTTATTAGCAGCTTCGACCTGACCATTGGCCTGGGCGTACTATGGAGTGGATGTTAGCAATTTAAATCCTGTCTCTGCTGCAAAAGCTTGCATCTTTCTGTCATACCCCAATTTTTGACCTAAGATACCACCTCATATCATTTGCATATGCATCATTTGCATCTCTAACAAAATTGCATAGCTTGTGTTTGCTACTTGTGACTCAGCATGATTTAATCAGGAAATCACTCATCAGTACAAGTAACAATCAATTAGGGTTTTGTTCTCCCTTCATTTCAAATGAATCATCTTCATCAACAATCAACATTTGGTCCTCAGAGATTCATTTCAACAAGCTCAAAGGCTCTGAACCAACCAGATTAGGGTTTTGACTGAAGATAGCATACTCCTGACTTTTGCTCAGGATTTGACCTAAAGACTTAGGACATGACCTCAAGACCCCAAGTGCATCATTTTGACCTAATCCATTGGCTCAGAACATCTCCTATACAAAGATTGATCAGACAAATCCTCAGATCAGGGTTTTTGAACTATCAGGGACTGAAATCAGGGATCACATTTGGGAAACCCTAAAAATCCCCAGGAAGTCAATAAAAGGTTTCAATCATCTTCAAATAATCCCTATGACAATATACAATGGAAATTATGTCTCAATTCAAGATCTACAGTCATCAATTTCATCTGGTCGACAATTAGGGTTTTTGACCTAATTCACTAAACAACTGCCTTTTTAATCAGGACATGGTGTCACAACTCAAATTATGATTCAATATCCTCCAATACCTCAATATGATCCATTCATACCAATCATTTGATGAGGATAGCCTGTTTCATTTGAAATCTCCAGAAACGCGATTCGTTTGAAAAAGTCAACTGTACAAGATCACCATTGACTTTTGGGAAATTTTGGTCAACCATGACTTTTGAAGTTTTGAATCATCAATATATGATATATGAAGTCATTTGATCAAGAAAAATCAAGAAAATCAATCAAGAATTAAAAAGTCAAAAGTTTGACTTTTCATACTTAGAAAAATTTCTAAGTGTTTTTCATGGTTTTTTCCAAACTTTGGAAGGGAATTTCTCAAAATTTCACCTACAAACTGAAAAAAACTTCCAACATGAAAGTTGTAGATTTTGATCCAATGAACAACTTTGTCACATATAATTTTTTTCCAAAAGATCAACCATTTAAGAGATATGGAGCTTCAAAGTTGGTATCTTTTGAAAATTTCACTTAAAACCTCATTTTCTTCAAAGTTCATGGATCTTTTTCACCCACTTCCTTAAAGATCTTGAAGAAACTTTCAACTAGGGTTTTGAAGTGTGTAATATGAGCTTTCCAAAATGTCCAAGAGCATGAAAAAATTTGAAGTGTAGCTATGGTTTTGAATTTTGACATTAGTGAACTTTTCACTTGAAATTTCATGCCATTTTCACTAAGTTATGAGCCAATTTGCCAAATGATCCAAATAATGATGCATAGAGGCAATAATTGGAGATATTTTTCTGATTTGAGATCAGAATGGAAGAGGATAAGAAGCTTGAGTTTTAACCATGGTTTGGTCACTTTAACCATTTTGCATTAAATGTAAAAGATTCCTTTTTATCTCTTAAGCCAAATCACCAATTCTTGATCAACTTGCAAAGGTCTGAGTTCAGAACTCTTGGCCTATAAATAGAGGTGCAAATCACTCTTCAATTCACACCAAAACCTCACAATTATAGGTTTTCTCTCTTCTTTCTTGAATTGCAAGTTTCTTAAGTTTCAAAGAGGTAAAATGCTCAACCTCTAAACCTTTGAAGTTCTGAGCAAAATGATGCTTCCCACAACTCACAAACATCATTTGGAAGTTGTTTGATCCATCCATACACCCCAAAAACACCAAGAACTCAAAATCACTACCTCACTTCCATATGAACACATATTGAGCCTTATCATGCCAAATCTCACCCAAGCTCATTTCTGTCTAAGCTAATCATCCAAACACATCCTATATACCATATATGAGCTGTTCCTACCATCATCCATGACCTGTAACTCCAAAATCACATAGCATGATTCTCACTTGAGCCATACTGCAGATCGGGTTCCATAGCTTTACACAGATGAATCCAAACAGTTCCAAGCATTCAAACATGTTTCATAAGGTTCGTTGAAGGTGTTCAGATCAAGAAACAACATCTGGGAGCCCTCATTTGCAGAATTCGATTTCCAGTTTGGCCGTTTTTGAAGGTAAGTCACTTGAACTTCAAACTCATATTTGCACGCATCATAAATGAAATGTGAGCATACCATCTTGTTTCTGCACCTATGAGGATCATTAACCCTCAATCAATTGCATCATAACTTGCACATACACGATTTCACATTGAATTTCAGTTTTAGGGTTCTTCATGTTCATGCGAAAATTGACCCCCTTAGAGTGAAAATAAATGAATTATGAGGGCACCATCATGTTCCTCGTGAAAAACCGAGTGAGATAGACCCTTTGATTGACCAAAACAACACAGTTTTAAAGAATTTTGAAAATCAGTTGAAGGTGTGTTCTTGGCGCCATCTTTGTTTCAGAAATTTCAAATATCAAGTTTAAAATATAATCAATTGAACGCATGTGTCTTACAAGCTGCGCGCGCAGCCCAGTTGGTAAGTGTTTTGGCCGGTGAGAGAGAGGGCGTGGGTTCAAGCCCTTGTGTAGACAAAACCCAATTTTTTATCACTATTTTTCTCTATTTTCTTTACAACTTTAACCCATTAATTAACCAATCCAATTAATTCATTTTCTCTTCATTTTTTACACACCTCTTATTTAATATACATATTTTGACAATATCAAAAAAATCACAAAAAAAGATTTATTTAATATGCTTTTAATTAGGTTTAAAATGATACATTTTTAAGTGTTTTTAAATACTTTAAATATTGTTTTTTCATTTAATTTTCAAACCTAATCACTTGTAAATATTTTTGTGATCAAACCCTAATCGCTTAGGTCTTAATTAAGCATTAAAATTTGATTTTAACTTAATTAAGTTGACTTTTGTCAAATTCAAATTGTTTTAAAACAAACGATCATTCTTTTCAAAACAATAAACCATTTCTTTTTGAAACTATTGATTAAATCTTTTTAATTGATCAATTGATTTTCAAAACGATGTGGGGCCTCTCGAATATTAGAGAGTATAAGACCCACTCCTTTTTCCTTTTTTACAGTTTTTCTTTGTACAGAAAACAGTCAAAACAAACTTTCAAACAGTTTTTCAAACAACGCGTCTGTTAATAACAATCAACCATATTTTATAAAATACCATGGGCCTCCATGTAGGTATAAGTCCCAAGCCCCTTTTGTACATACCCATTCCAGTACATGAAATTAGGTATTTCATTGTACACATACATTTTTGTACATATCAATTTGTTTTTAACTTTGAATAACAAACCAAAAATGAAGGTTTCTTTAAATCTTCCCAAAAATATACCATGGGCCTCCATGTATGTATAAGTCCCAAGCCCTTTTGTAAAAACCTGTTTACATAGCTTTGAATAAACTCAACGGGCCTTTCCCCGAGTATGAGTCCCGAGCCCCGTGTATGCAAATGGATCATGCTTACAGGTATATTTCCTTCATAAACTCCATTATATACACACACTCTGTCATATATATATAATTGTTCATACCTGTTCATGTTTGTTCATACTTGTTCATGTTTGTTCATATGTGTGATATGTGTGCTTGTTCAACTTAGTACAACACTAGGTTCCCCATAGCCTCCTATTGGGCTTCGTGCAAAGAATCTCCACTAGTTTAGGTTAGGACATAGAGTATGGTTTCCCGGTGAAATCGCTCTAAGAGCTCAAACCAACTATACCATGCCTCCCCTTGGGCTTTGTACAAACGAGTGACCCTCCCATAGCCTCCTCTTGGGCTTACAATGCAAGGACCCTGGATTGTCCCTCCCATAGCCTCCTCTTGGGCTTACAATGCAAGGACCCTCGGATAGCCTCCTCTTGGGCTTCGTACAAGGACCCACGGGCTTCTTATAAGCATCCCCAATATCCAAAACAAATACCCTAGGAGATTAGACATTTTTCATCTCTATGCTAGGAGTATCTCTTCTATATCATCACAAACAATCAATCAATTAAACTTTTTTTGCCACAAGGCTGGCTAATCAATCAAATTTCTTTTTGCCACAAGGCTGGCTAATCAATCAAACCGTTTTGCCACCATACTGGCTGATTAATCAAAGTTTTTGTCACAAGGCTGACTTCATTGAAACTTTTGCCACAAGGCTGGCTGATTAATCAAAACTTTTTGTCACAAGGCTGACTTCGTTGAAAGTTTTTGCCACAAGGCTGGTTAAACAAACAAAAACATCTTTATCATTCTAAGCGCCATAAGTGGCATGGCCCAGGGCTTATAATGAAAAGATTTTCAAACAAAAATCAAACAGATGTATGTGATGATATAGATTAGATACATCGAACATTTAGATGACATTTGTCTCTTATCCTTTGCTTCCACTAGCATAAGTGGGAACTACGATTGCTCTGACTTTCTCAACATCCCTTTGAGAATACGTAGGCACAAGGTCGTATCCTTGGCGAGCAAAACTTCTCTCTCAAACCATTCAAACCTTAGCACCCGTAGACCCGAGCTACAGATGCTCTGATTCCCTCTAAGGGATATGTATGCAGAGGATCGCGATGATCTTTGCGAGCATAATCAAACAAACACCTTAGGTCCCACCTATTTCACAACAGAACCTCCACCGTAACATGGAATGAAAAACAATAAAGAATCCTATAGAGTACTATAGATACGTTGGGTGCTGATACCTTCCCTTCGTATAACCAACCCTCTTACCCAAGATCTCTCCCCCCACTTTTAGGTTATTGCAGCTTTTTTCCTTTTCCTCCTTTGGAAATAATAAAAAGTTTGGTCGAAACAAAGAAAAATCATTTTTTATGAGCACTCGAGCCCAAAGAAGGCATCAGGTGTCTCATCCCACAAAAAAGAGGAACAAAACGATTTTTCGCCCGCGACACTTTCGACCAACAAAAACTGATCCTTGATCAGTAGTAATAGTTTCTGGAATCCCATATCTGTAGATAATGTGTTTTTGTATGAAACTAATCACTGCTTCTTGATCAGCATTAACTAGTGGGATTGCCTCTATCCATTTAGTAAAATAATCTATTCCTACTAAAATGAATCTTTGTTGCTTAGAAGATGCAGGTTTGATTTCTCCTATTAAATCCAAAGCCCATCCTCTAAAAGGCCAAGGTTTGACAATGGCATGCAATTCACTGGCTGGAACATGTTGAATTCCTGAAAATTTCTGGCACTCTTGGCATCCTCTTGCATATTCAATACAGTCTTTTAGCATTGTCGGCCAATATAAACCTTGTCTAAACAACAGCCATTTCATCTTATGGCCTGACTGATGAGCTCCACAAACACCACTATGAACCTCTGACACAGCCAAATATGCTTCAGCTTCACTTAAGCATTTCAACAACACACCTTCAGCTGTTTTCTTGTATAAATCATTTCCTAATATCACATAGTTTAGAGCTCTGTATTTAATCTTTCGATCAGTTCCTCCGACTGGATTATTTAGGTACCGGACCAATGGGTTTCTCCAATCAGCATCAGTCATATTGTCGATGGCAAAAATTTCCAAGGCATACAAATCTTTACTTTCAACATTATCACCTACCCCCTCGAGTTTTGACGTCGACAATTGACCTAACTTGTCTAACACTTCATGGGTTTCTTTATTCTTGATCTCGACCATATCTTCTAACTTGTTTTTAGAAACTCTATACCCAGAAGCAATTTGTGCCAACTCATTGGCAATGTAATTGTTAGATCTTGGTACATGCAAGATCTCAACATATTCAAATTTTTCCAACAAGCGTATCACGATTGCGTAATACATTATTAGATTTTCTTTGATGCATTTATACTCTTTCTTGATTTGTCGAATTACCAACTCAGAATCACCTCGAATTTCAACTCGTGTTGCCCCTAAGTCAATTAGGGCCTTCAAACCAGTTATCAAGGCTTCGTATTCGACCTCATTGTTAGAGCATACTTCTTTCATTTTATAATGGAACTTTGTTGGGAGTCCTTTGGGAGAAATAATCAAGACTCCAATGCCTGATCCATTTTTGTGACTAGACCCGTCAAAAAACAGTTTCCAGTTAGTTCATTCGACTTGATTTACACACAACTCGACTAACCCATGGTCGACTATAAAATCAGTCACAACTTGTCCTTTCATAACTTTTAAAGGAACATATGTTAAGGAAAATTCAGTTAGCGCTAAGGCCCACTTACCAATTCGACTATGCAAAATTGGTTTAGACAACATATGTTTAATGTAACGACCGTTTTTCTTTAATTCCTTATTTATGTGATTTATGCGAATTAATTTTGATCTATGTGTTAATTATATGCTTAATTGATTTTATGTTGTTTTATTTGGGAATTATTAGTATATAATATAGGATAGTGAGTGTTGTTGATTATTGGGCCTAAGTTGGTATTAGTAAGTGAGGGGTGTTAATTAGAGCCCATTAGTAATTTAAGATAGTAAGAGTTTAACTAAAACAAGGGTTTTAGAGGAAATAGAAATTAGAAGTTCATTTTGGGGCTTTTGGTGAAACAAGAGAGAATAGAGGAGAGAAGAGGAGAATCTCAAGGTTGAAGATAGAGTTGGCTTCAATCCAAAACCTAAGGTAAGGGTGGGATTCTTTCATGCTAAAGGGATGTATGATGATGTTTTGGGTGGGGTTTTGATTATATGTTGATATCCATGATTGTGTAGCAATTGAATAGAGATTGTTAGGGTTTATGATTAACTTCTATGAAATTGTGAATCTAAGCATGATTGAAGATGTTATGATGTTATAAGACCCATAATATGTGTTGTATTCGTGTTTATATCATGTATGCTGTGGCTGTTCGTGATGTTCGATGTTTTCCAACTTGATTGGGTTGAGTTTAGGGGTTTTGGGATGGGTTTCGTATGCTGTTTTCTGTGTTTTGGGGGTTTCTGAAATCGCCAATCCGCGCCGGGAACCCCTGTGCGCGCCGCGAACTGCTTGGCAGAAAGTTGGGGATTTTGGATTCGCTCAGTTCGCGCCGCGAACCCTGTTGGCGCCGCGAACCCTGTTTTGCAGAATTTTTCCTAAACTTTGAAATGATGTAACTTTTGAACCGTAACTCCTTTTTAAGTGCCGTTTGGGCCTATGCGAAGCTATAATTGAAACCTTTCTGATGAATGTGATCTAAGAATGCTTGTAAACCTTTTTGAATCTTCCTTTAATGAATTTGCTTGACGTTATAATTTGTGTGGTGACGTGATGTGTTGTTGTATGATGATGCAACGTAGCGACGTGATTGGGAAGTGGTGAATTACTATAAAATTAATGATGTTTAGTCGGTATTTGTGATGTATTTGTGAATGTCGTGTTTGTATGGATGTTGCGACTAGTGAGTCACATCCATTGCATAAAGAGACGGTGACCTTAATGGTAAAAAGTGACGGTGGCCTTAATGGCAATTAGCGACGGTGTGCCCAATGGCAAATCTTGAGACGTGGGAGTTTTACTCCAAATGGTACCACATGCATTTGCATAAGTCGAGTCACATGTGAGTTGCATTCGAGTCTTACTTGGTTTTGATGTGGTGACTTGATGATGAGATATTTGTTGTGATTGTATGGAATTTCACTTGTGATCGCGACTTTGCGTGTCTATTAGTCGGGATAACTGCAAGTGCACAGCCGTGTCGTGTAGTTTTAAAAGATATCGAATCCACAGGGACTATAAATCGACCTACCGTTATCTAAAGTTACTATGTAAAGCTAAGGCTAATGATATTTGGGTTTTTTATAAATGGGGAAACTAAAATCTTAAATCTAGGTAAAATATAATAATAAACGGATATCAGTATGTATTTCGTCTAACTTAGGTGATCCGAAGTTCCATTGGCCAGATTCTAATTAAATCAAAGATTTTTACTAACTATGTTATTTAAAAGTCCTCCTCTCAAACTCTCGCTCTATTGATTTAGACTACGATCCTAACTCATAATGTACGCTCTCGCCATCCCACCAGATTTAGAAACGCTTTTTGAAAACAACATAGTTAATAAAATGCTTGTTTTATGAAGTCGTTATCTACTTAAATCTCCTAATCTCAAACTCTCGCTCTGTTGACTCGGAAAATGCTAATATCCCTAACGTACGCTTTCGCCATCCCGCGCGGGTTTAAAAACACTTTTTGAAAATAAATAAGTTCTAATTAGTTTTAATACGCTTTCGCCATCCTTAAAACTAATGTCCTATGTCTACTATCCAGTTAAAGATATCAAACTTTCGCTCTGTTGATTTTAACATTTGACCGTCTTAAGACCTCAAACTTTCGCTCTATTGGTTTTAAGACTTACTAATTAAATTAGACATACAAACCAAAAACAAGTGACATTTAATAAAACATAATTAAGCCAATTTATTTCGGATCCCTACGGTTAAATTACTTTACATACCGACATCTAAATAAATTAGCCAGACATATTAATATGGTTAAACATGCATAAATAAATTCGGTTCATAATATTAGGCATATTAATTGGCATATAATATATCATGCAATAAATATAAATAAAGGCGATAAATAATAAACCTGAATAATATAAATCTGAAATAAAACTTGAATCTTTGAGTACTTGAACTTCCACCACAGGTTGGTTGGATTGTTCTTCAGAAATTATTCGGCGTAAATTAAACAAGGAAATTAAAAAAACAAATCTAACGTAAGGTTAGATCCGTTAAAGATTCACAACAATTTCCGGTGTAGAAATTGTTGTGAGAAAATATGAACGAAAGTAGAAATAAAAGCTGGAATTAAAAATGCTGGAATGAAAGGGAAATAATACTGAACTAAAAATGGTGGCTGGGACTAAGCATGGTCCAACCCCTTTTACGTAAATATTTGGTTCTTTATATAGTGCTCTTTGTGGTAACTGCTTATTCAAGCTGGTCCCCTTTTTTCTCCTAAAATGTAGCACCTTAATTGACTCTGCAGAAGTATGTTGCGGCGTGTAATTCTCCACTTTCAAAACAGACTTGAGACGTGCGTCTCAAGTGGACCTAGTGGGAGAAGACGGACGTCTCCTGAGGAGACGTGGCCCCCCTAAAAAGGAGGAGACAGCGTCTCTTTCATGTATATATATAAGTGACCTTTGTCACTTTTCATGTATATATATATATTTATATATATATATAAATACGTGACATTACGTCACCTTATATATATATATATATATATATATATATATATATATATATATATAAATGTGGCATGGGCCCACAATTTAATATATATATATATATATATATATTTATATTTATATATATTTATATATATGTCTTCATTTCTTCTCTTTTTGTGGTTTTAAGCTCGATTCTTTTCTAATTTTGCGACTTTCTTCATACATGCCTTGTAAATAGTAAAAACCTGAAAACATAGAAAATACCGGCATAATAACGATATAAAGCAACATAATTAAGATAAAATAGGGAAATAATATATGTAAATCAAGCCAAATATGTGATACATTTTTCGTGTTATCAACTTGCGAATTGTATTTACTGCCATAGTTGAATTGATGACATTGTTGTCGTTTCTTATTTGATTATGTGATGTGAAATTGTTGTATTGAGTGTTGTGGTGAGAGGTGGTGACCAATGTATGATCTTTTCTCTTGCTTGGAATGTTATCATACGTTTCTTTATAATGAATGATATCTCACCCCTTATGTTTGAATGTTACCCTCCGTTGGTAACGTGCAGGTAACGACGTGGAGTAGCCGTGTACCTTATAGCTCGAGTCAGTGTGTCAATGCTCTGATACGTAGCACTCGGGGGGAATGTTTGCGATACTTGCTTGTGCCTTGTTTTATGTCGATTATCTTTTCTTGAACTTTGATGTTATGTCTTGTAGAGATGTTTTGGACACATTGTGCCATGTTGGCAAGGACATATGTTGATCTAGATACGTGTTATTATTTGGATTCCGCTGCAGTAATATGAAGTTGTTTGGATTTATATGTTCAATGAATTATGGGTTTCCTCCGATATAAGTGTTATGTATCCATATATTTTGAGCATGAATTGTAGTTTTGTTTAAGTCGAATATGTGACGTTTCAAACTTGTTGCTTGTTCTGATGTTTTATACTCTGATTTCTCTTAATAAATGTGGGGTAGGATTGGGTTGTTACATTAGTGGTATCAGAGCCTGGTTGGTCTTGTCTGGCCATGTGTCGCGTCGTAGTATGGTCTAACAATCTTGTATTGTTGTTTTGTACTGATTGCTTTTGTGTTGTAGTGAAGAGTTGAGATGGCGGGAAGGAATGATGCTGCAATAGCTGCTGCTTTGGAAGCAATGGCTCAAGTTTTGGAGAACCAACAGCATGGTGGAGAGAGTGATGCTTCTCGGAGTTTGGCTACCTTCCAAAGAGAGAACCCTCCTGTGTTTAAGGTTATGTTTGGGAGTTTGGAGGGGAAGGGAGGGGAGGGCTTTGAAAAATAAGAAGAATTAGGTGAAAAGGATAAAAAGATTTTGGGTAGTAGGGTTTAGGAGGGTTTGAGTTTATTCATAACACCAAAAACCCCATAAAATGGGGGAACTCAAAAATTGTATTGAAGGAGGGTTTTGGAGGGTTTTGAAGGGCTTACATAAATTTTCCAAATATCTTTTAGATTGTTATAGTATTCTGAAAATTAAAAATTTAGTAATTATAATGACTCTTTTATCATTCTAAACAAAATCATTTTTTCAAAAAATGTCAAATATTTTTCTATATTTTTTTAAATTTTCATTTTTGGAAGCCTTCCCCTCCCCTCCCCTCCAAACTCCCAAACATAGCCTAAGGGAACTTATGATCCTGATGGCGCTTTGACATGCCTTAAGGAGATTGAGAGGATTTTTCGTGTCATGGATTGCACTCCTGAACAGAAGGTTCGGTATGAGACTCATATGCTAGCAGTTGAGGCGGATGATTAGTGGCTAGAGACCCGTAGGAGATTGGAAGCGAGTGGTGAAGATATCTCTTGGATTGTGTTTCGCATGGAGTTCTTAAGGAAGTACTTTCCTGAAGATGTCCGTGGCAAGAAGGAAATTGAATTCCTTGAGCTAAGTCAAGGGAACAAATCTGTGGTGGAGTATGCTGCTAAGTTTGGTGAATTGGCTAAGTTTTACCAATACTATGATGGACCGAATGGTGAGTTTTCCAAGTGCATTAAGTTTGAGAATGGGTTGCGTCCAGAGATTAAGAAGGCGATTAGTTACCAGAAGATTCGCATCTTTGCTGATTTGGTTGATTGTTGTCGGATCTATGAAGAGGACAACAATGCGCATTATCGTGTGATAAGTGAGAAGAGGGGAAAGGGTTATCAAGATCGTGGTAAGCCTTATGACGTTCCAAGTGGAAAGGGTAAGTAGAAAGTTACTGATGGCAAGAGAACTAGTGGGGGAGATGCACCTGCTGGTGTTACGTGCTTCAAGTGTGGCAAGGTTGGCCATAAGAGCACTGTGTGTACTGCTGGTGCCATGAGGTGTTACCGTTGTGGAGAGACTGGACATACGTCACCTGCTTGCAAGCATAAGCAGATGGTGTGTTTCAACTGTGGTGAAGAAGGACATATTGGAAGCAAGTGTCAGAAACCAAAGAAGGAGCAATCTAGTGGAAAGGTGTTTGCCTTGTCAGGAACTCAGACCACTAGTGAGGATTCGCTCATCAGAGGTACTTGTTTCATTAATAGCATTCCTTTAATTACTATTATTGATACCGGTGCTTCTCATTGCTTTATATCTGCTGATTGTGTTAATCGATTGGGTCTTGTGTTGTCTGCTATGAACGGAGAGATGGTTGTCGATACTCCGGCTAAGGGTTCGGTGACCACTTCTCTTGTGTGCTTGAAGTGTCCCGTGTCGATTTTTGACAGAGACTTTCTTGTTGATTTTGTGTGCTTGCCGTTGAGAGGTTTGGATGTGATCTTGGGGATGAACTGGTTAGAGCATAACCGTGTTCACATCAATTGCTATGATAAGTCTGTGAGGTTTTCTTCTCCTGAAGAGGAAAGCCTAGAGTTATTATCGACCACACAGTTTCGTTTGTTGATGAAAGAAGATGTTCAAGTGTTTGCTTTGGTTGCATCAATGTCTGTTAAGAACCAAGCGATCATAGAGGAATTGAAGGTGGTGTGCGATTTTCCTGAAGTTTTCCCTGATGAAATTCCTGATGTACCGCCTGAGAGAGAAGTTGAGTTCTCTATTGAATTGGTACCTGGTACTAGACCTGTGTCTATGGCACCGTACAGGATGTCTACATCCGAATTGTCAGAATTGAAGAAGCAGTTGGAAGAATTGCTTGAGAAGAGGTTTGTGAGACCTAGTGTGTCGCCGTGGGGAGCTCCAGTGTTATTGGTTAAGAAGAAGGATGGAAGTATGAGACTTTGTATTGATTATCGTCAGTTGAATAAGGTGACAATCAAGAACAAGTATCCACTTCCAAGAATTGATGACTTGATGGATCAATTGGTTAGTGCTCGTGTGTTTAGCAAGATCGATTTGAGGTCGGGTTACCATCAGATTAAAGTGAAAGATGAGGATATGCAGAAGACGGCTTTCAGAACCCGTTATGGACATTATGAGTATTCCGTGATGCCCTTTGGTGTTACTAATGCACCTGGAGTATTTATGGAGTACATGAATCGTATTTTTCATGAGTATCTGGATCGTTTTGTGGTGGTGTTCATTGATGATATTTTGATTTACTCTAAATCAGAATCAGATCATGCCGAGCATTTGAAGTTGACATTTCAAGTCTTGAAAGAGAAGAAGTTGTATGCTAAGTTATCCAAGTGTGAGTTCTGGCTGAAGGAAGTTAGTTTTTTGGGGCATGTCATTTCTGGTGATGGCATTGCCGTGGATCCGTCTAAAGTTGATGTCGTGTTGAGATGGGATACTCCTAAGTCGGCTACCGAGATTCGAAGCTTTTTGGGACTAGCCGGTTATTATAGAAGGTTCATTGAAGGTTTCTCTAAGTTAGCCCTTCCGTTGACTAAGTTGACTTGTAAGGGTAAGGCTTTCGTGTGGGATGCTTCTTGTGAAGATAGTTTTACCGAGTTGAAGAAAAGGTTGACGTCGGCACCGACTTTAATATTGCCTAATCCAGAAGAATCGTTTGTGGTTTATTGTGATGCTTCTAAGATGGGTTTAGGAGGTGTGCTCATGCAAAATGGTAAAGTTGTTGCTTATGCATCAAGACAGTTGAGAGTTCATGAGAAGAACTATCCTACGCATGATTTGGAACTTGTTGTTGTAGTGTTCGTGTTGAAGATTTGGAGGCATTATCTATATGGTTCTAGATTTGAAGTCTTTAGCGACCATAAGAGCTTAAAGTATTTGTTTGATCAGAAGGAATTGAATATGAGACAACGAAGGTGGTTAGAGCTGTTGAAAGATTATGATTTCAATTTGAATTATCATCCAGGAAACGCTAATGTTGTTGCCGATGCCTTGAGTCGCAAGACTTTGCATATGTCGACAATGATGGTTAAGGAGTTGGAATTAATTGAGCAATTTCGAGATATGAGTTTGGTATGTGAAGTGACCCCTACGAGTGTTCGATTGGGTATGTTGAAGATTAACAATGATTTTCTGGATAGTATCAAGGAAGCCCAGAAGTTAGATATGAAATTGGTTGATTCGATGATTGGAGTCGATCAAACTGAGAATGGTGATTTCAAGTTAGATGTGCATGGTGTGTTGAGGTTTCATGATCGGATTTGTATACCTGATGATGTGGATTTGAAAAGATCTATTCTTGAGGAAGGTCATAGGAGTAATCTGAGTATTCATCCCGGAGCTACAAAGATGTACCAAGATTTGAAGAGTTTGTTTTGGTGGCCTGGAATGAAGCGTGACATAGCTCAGTTTGTGTATGCATGTTTGACTTGTTAGAAGTCGAAGGTTGAACATCAGAAGCCTGCTGGTTTAATGCAACCGTTGGAAGTCCCGGAATGGAAATGGGATAGTATTTCCATGGATTTTGTGACAAGTTTGCCGAATACCATGAGAGGACATGATTCGATTTGGGTGATTGTTGATAGGCTTACGAAGTAGGCTCATTTCATACCTATTAACATCACTTATCCGGTTTCAAAGTTGGCGGTAATTTATGTCCGTGTGATTGTGAAGTTGCATGGTGTTCCTTTGTGTATTGTTTCGGATAGAGATCCGAGGTTCACTTCAGATTTTTGGAAGAGTTTGCAAGAGGCGTTGGGTTCTAAGTTGAGGTTGAGTTCGGCGTATCATCCTCAGACCGATGGTCAAACGGAGAGAACGATTCAATCTTTGGAGGACTTGTTGAGATCTTGTGTTCTTGAGCAGGGAGGTACGTGGGATACTTATCTTCCATTGATAGAGTTCACATACAACAATAGTTACCATTCGAGTATCGGTATGGCACCGTTTGAAGCGTTGTATGGTCGGAGGTGTAGGACTCCGTTATGTTGGCATGAAACGGGTGAGAGTGTAGTACTTGGACCTGAGATTGTTCGAGAAACTACCGAGAAGGTTAAGTTGATCCGTGAGAAGATGAAGACTTCGCAAAGTAGGCAGAAGAGTTGTCATGACAAGAGGAGGAAATATTTAGAATTCCAATCTGGTGATCACGTATTCTTGAGAGTTACGCCGGTTACCGGTGTAGGAAGAGCTTTGAAGTCGAAGAAGCTCACTCCTCGTTTTATTGGACCGTATCAGATTTCAGAGAGGGTTGGTAATGTGGCGTATAGGGTGGCTTTACCGCCTAATCTTTCGAATTTGCATGATGTGTTTCACGTGTCGCAACTTCGGAAGTACATTCCTGATCCTTCACATGTAATTCATATGGATGATGTACAAGTGCGGGATAATCTCACGGTGGAGACTATGCCGATAAGAATTGAGGATCGAGAAATGAAGGCGCTTAGAGGAAAAGAGATTGCTTTGGTGAAGGTGGTTTGGTCGGGAACTACCGGTGAAAGTATGACGTGGGAATTGGAGAGCAAGATGCGCGAGTCGTATCCTGAGTTATTCGATTGAGGTAATTTTCGAGGACGAAAATATTCTAAGTGGGGGAGAGTTGTAACGACCGTTTTTCTTTAATTCCTTATTTATGTGATTTATGCGAATTAATTTTGATCTATGTGTTAATTATATGCTTAATTGATTTTATGTTGTTTTATTTGGGAATTATTAGTATATAATATAAGATAGTGAGTGTTGTTGATTATTGGGCCTAAGTTGGTATTAGTAAGTGAGGGGTGTTAATTAGAGCCCATTAGTAATTTAAGATAGTAAGAGTTTAACTAAAACAAGGGTTTTAGAGGAAATAGAAATTAGAAGTTCATTTTGGGGCTTTTGGTGAAAGAAGAGAGAATAGAGGAGAGAAGAGGAGAATCTCAAGGTTGAAGATAGAGTTGGCTTCAATCCAAAACCTAAGGTAAGGGTGGGATTCTTTCATGCTAAAGGGATGTATGATGATGTTTTGGGTGGGGTTTTGATTATATGTTGATATCCATGATTGTGTAGCAATTGAATAGAGATTGTTAGGGTTTATGATTAACTTCTATGAAATTGTGAATCTAAGCATGATTGAAGATGTTATGATGTTATAAGACCCATAATATGTGTTGTATTCGTGTTTATATCATGTATGCTGTGGCTGTTCGTGATGTTCGATGTTTTCCAACTTGATTGGGTTGAGTTTAGGGGTTTTGGGATGGGTTTCGTATGCTGTTTTCTGTGTTTTGGGGGTTTCTGAAATCGCCAGTCCGCGCCGCGAACCCCTGTGCACGCCGCGAACTGCTTGGCAGAAAGTTGGGGATTTTGGATTCGCCCAGTTCGCGCCGCGAACCCTGTTTTGCAGAATTTTTCCTAAACTTTGAAATGATGTAACTTTTGAACCGTAACTCCCTTTTAAGTGCCGTTTGGGCCTATGCGAAGCTATAATTGAAACCTTTATGATGAATGTGATCTAAGAATGCTTGTAAACCTTTTAGAATCTTCCTTTAATGAATTTGCTTGACGTTATGATTTGTGTGGTGACGTGATGTGTTGTTGTATGATGATGCAACGTAGCGACGTGATTGGGAAGTGGTGAATTACTATAAAAGTAATGATGTTTAGTCGGTATTTGTGATGTATTTGTGAATGTCGTGTTTGTATGGATGTTGCATCTAGTGAGTCACATCCATTGCATAAAGAGACGGTGGCCTTAATGGTAAAAAGTGACGGTGGCCTTAATGGTAATTAGCGACGGTGTGCCCAATGGCAAATCTTGAGACGTGGGAGTTTTACTCCAAATGGTACCACATGCATTTGCATAAGTCGAGTCACATGTGAGTTGCATTCGAGTCTTACTTGGTTTTGATGTGGTGACTTGATGATGAGATATTTGTTGTGATTGTATGGAATTTCACTTGCGAATTGTATTTACTGCCATAGTTGAATTGATGACATTGTTGTCGTTTCTTATTTGATTATGTGATGTGAAATTGTTGTATTGAGTATTGTGGTGAGAGGTGGTGACCAATGTATGATCTTTTCTCTTGCTTGGAATGTTATCATACGTTTCTTTATAATGAATGATATCTCACCCCTTATGTTTGAATGTTACCTTCCATTGGTAACGTGCAGGTAACGACGTGGAGTAGCCGTGTACCTTATACCTCGAGTCGGTTCTGATACGTAGAACTCGGGGGGAATGTTTGCGATACTTGCTTGTGCCTTGTTTTATGTCGATTATCTTTTTTTGAACTTTGATGTTATGTCTTGTAGAGATGTTTTGGACACATTGTGCCATGTTGGCAAGGACATATGTTGATCTAGATACGTGTTATTATTTGGATTCCGCTGCAGTATTATGAAGTTGTTTGGATTTATATGTTCAATGAATTATGGGTTTCCTCCGATATAAGTGTTATGTATCCATATATTTTGAGCATGAATTGTAGTTTTGTTTAAGTCGAATATGTGACGCCTCAAACTTGTTGCTTGTTCCGATGTTTTATACTCTGATTTCTCTTAATAAATGTGGGGTAGGATTGGGGTGTTACATTTAATAACATCAAAATGAGAGGACACATACACATCAACAGGCTTTATATATTGCTTAAGTTTATTACATGAGAAGTACAAGCATAAACATAACTTTTCAATATCATTATACCTAGTTTCAGCATCTACTAGGGTTCGACTTAAATAATATATAGCTCTTTCGACGCCATTATCATCTTCTTGGGATAACATACTCCCAATTGTCGAGCCTGATGCAGCTATGTATAATTTCATACTTTTTGTCCTATTGGGGGGTAACAAAATAGGAGGCTTAGTTAAATAAGCTTTTATTTGGTCGAACGCCTGTTGATGTTCTTGCTCCCATTTCAATTGGTCTTGATTCTTGAGCTTCACAAGTGGTGAAAAGATCTTCGTTTTGCCACTTAGATTTGAGATAAATCTCCTCAAGAAATTAATCTTCCCCAACAATGACTGGAGTTGTTTCTTTGTTTCTAGCGCCCTTAGCTCCAAGATTGCTTTCGTCTTATTTTGGTTTATCTCAATGCCTTTCTTGTGAGCCACGAAGCCCAGGAAATCCCCTGCATGTACACCAAAAGCACATTTTAAAGGGTTCATTTTGAGTCCATATTTTCTCATTCGTTCAAAAGACTGTCGAAGATGGTCTAAGTGACCATTTTCAGAGTTAGATTTTATTACAATATCATCAATATAAACCTGCATAAACTTGTCAATAAAATCATGAAACATGGAATTCATGGCTCGTTGGTATGTAGCTCCAGCATTTTTTAAACCAAAGGGCATTACTACCCATTCATAAGTTCCTAAAGCACCTGGGCATCGAAACGCCGTCTTAGGTACATCTTCGTCAGCTATAAAAATTTGGTTATAACCTGAATATCCATCCAATAAGCTGAGATATTCAAATCCGGCTGCAGAGTCGACTAACATTTCAACAACCGGCATGGGATATTCATCTTTAGGGGTAGCCTTATTTAAATCTCTGAAATCTATGCATATACGAAGGCTACCATTTTTCTTTATGACAGGCACTATATTAGCTAACCATTCGACATACCTCGCAGTTCGAATAAACTTGCTTCTCAGCAATCTTTCAATTTCTACTTTGATTTTTTCCATAACCTCTGGCGCAAATCTTCTAGGAAGCTGCTTGATAGGTTTTTTACTTGGGTTTAAAGGTAGTCGATGTTCCACCACCTGTCGACCCAAACCAGGCATTTCATGATAATCCCAAGCAAAACAATCTTTGTATTCTTTTAGGAGTTGAATCAACTTGGTTTTTAAACAACTTGCAAGCTTCGTGCTCACATATGTAGGCCTTTTAATAATCCCATCACCCAAATCAATTTCTTCCAGGGGATCTTGATCTTGCATTCTTTTGACTGATCCTAATGGATCCATTTCGAAACCTAAAGGTTTGTCATCATATATCCCATCAAGTCGTTCGACTTGGTGATCGACTTCAGAATTATCCTCATTTTTTACCAACATGGCCTCAATAGCCATATTTTTCTCTAATTCGACTTCTAAAGCCGTTCTTTCTTTGTTTTCAGCCAAATACGCTGTTATTCGAGCCAGGTATTCTGACTCAGTGGTCATCATCTTTGACTGTTGTCCTCTGTTCTGGAGGACTTTCATGATTCAATGGTTCATTAGGATCTTCTTTATTCCAAATGAAACCATAATTTGGGTCTAAGTTCAGATACTTAGACACACTTTCATCAGAAGGATACACATCTTCTGCTTTGTAGCAAGGAGCTACATTTGCCAGATGCTGGTCGAAGTGTCTGCGACCACTTTCAGTTTTGTAATAACTTTGGTCAGCTTCAATATTCTCCACTATACCATCTGGCCTCCAAATGGCCACACGCTGATGTAAGGTCGAAGGAACTGCCCCTATTCCATGGATCCATTCTCGACCCAACAGCAGTTTGAAATTTTCCTGAGATGCAATCACCATAAAGATGGTTGATCTGACAGTCGAACCAACTGCCAATTTTACTTGAATCACTCCAAGTATTCCACTTGTCTTGCCCTCATAATTAGACAACACCATATTATGGGGCCTTAAATCTTTGTCAGATTTACCCACTTTCTGAAGTGAGGAATAGGGCATTAAGTTTACAGCAACCCCACCATCGACAAACACTTTGTTTATTGGAACACCATCCACTTTCGCCCTTATGAATAAAGGCTTCAAATGATACATCATTCCTCGACCTGGCCTCTCAAACACAGCCTTTTGCTCTTCTACCACTCCTTTTTCCATTACATAGTAACAGACAGGTGTTTCTTCCACATTCTCGTCAGGAAGAAAATCATCTTCGTTCTCAGATACCTCAGATACTCTGTCGAACTCTGCTGGAAGTACAGAGAGAATTCCACATTCGATTAGCAACTCATCTGACTCTATGTCAAAGTTGTCATCGACCTCTTCGTCCGACAGTGGAGAATACTCAGGCTCTTTTTCTGTACTGAGGATCGGAGCGTCATTGTCAACCAATTCTTTAATCAGTTTCTTTCCTAGGATCATTCCTGCAGCCAGTCTTTCATTTGCTATTTTAGCCTGCTCTTCAGTCAACTTCCTGTGAAAAGGCTTTGGCTGATAGTGAGAAAATCCTGCCTGCACCATTTTCGAACTTTCCTGTCCATTCTTATGGCTTCTTTGGTAACGCCTCCACTGCGTTCGAGTCATGGGGTTCTTCCTTTTGTAGTTTGGAGATATGTAATCTTTTCTTTTAGATCCACTATCAGTCCAAGAGCCTTCAGCGTTTGCTCTAGCACCTTGAATCTGCCATTCTGGACGTTTACCTCTAAAGTTAATGGGTTTCACCCATTTGTCTTCAGGGACATCCGTCTTGGGACGGAAAGTCCTTGGTTTTTCAAACATCTTCCTGTATTCTTCAGCCCTTTGACCACTGTTTTCTCCTGTATACATGAATTGACGATTCTTGCCTCGACGAGGGTCGAATCTCACTTTGTTTGCAGCATCGACATTGAAAACACCATCACACCTTGGGCATAATCCAACTTGAGAGTTGTTATTGTGGCATCTCTCAAGGAATTTCAGAAGACTTTCTTTTGGTTCAGGATAAACCATGTTCAAAACTTTGCCATCAGTAGCGCCGTTTTGCTTTCTAACGAAACCATCAGTAGTCTCAACCATCATCACATCAGCAAGCTCAGTATAGTGAGCCTCTTCGACTTGCAAAGGATCAGTATCAACTTGCATTGATGACTTTGACTTTTCTCCAAACTTTAGCCTTCCTTCTTTCAAAGCTTTTTGCACCAAATCCCTGAAAAGGACACATTGAGAAGTTTTATGACCCAAGAAATTATGAAATTTACAAAATCCTATTTTTTTCTTTTGTTCAAGAGGAGGATTTTTAAGTCCTGGGGGTACTATGATTTGCCCATCAGAAACCAACAAATCAAATATTTCATCACATTTTGTTATATCAAATGAATACGTTTTACTAGAAAATTTTTCATTTTTACTTTCAATCAGATTTTTATCTTTTGAGGGCTTGAGCAATTTACAGATATATGGTGGCCCTGGCTTTAATTCAGCCACGTTGACCTCTCCCTCTTCGTATTCACTGTCGCTATTAGAGTCGAACTCACTTGTAGTAACATAAGCTATTTTTTCTTTCTTATGATATTTACTAGCTCTGGCTTTTTCAGCTTTTAGCCTTTCGACCTGGCGTACTCTATCTGCCAGTTGTGCCATATCTCTCAAATGTTGGGTGTCTAATTTCTTCCTTATGGAATAATCTAACCCACCTGCAGCCATTTCGACTAACTCATGTTCAGGAATTTGTGTGAAACATCTAGCTTTCAGTAATCTAAAACGGTTTAGATAGTCATCGACTGGTTCTGTACCCTTTCGCCTAACTCCAGCTAATTCTTTCAAACTAATCTTTGACTGTCCCATATAAAATTGCTCATGAAACAAAGTTCTAATTGGTTCCATGAGAACAAAGATTGGGGAGATAAGGTCGTGAACCAAGTAAATGCATTTTTTGTTAAAGAACTTGGAAAATACTTCATCTTTAGATTTTCATTGTTTGCTATTTCTCCAGCCTCTATCTGGAACCTAGCAATATGTTCGACTGTCGACTCGCCAGTCTCACCAGCAAATTTGGTGAATTTTGGAACTTTCCACCCTCTAGGCAACTCTGTTTGCCTTACATATTCTGACAACGGGGAAACGAAATTTGGTCTATGCAAACCTACATTTATTCCATTCTGAACTAAAATTTGTTCGACTACATTAGAGATATTATTGTGTCCAACATTGACATCTTGCTGGATGTTCCTAAGAACCTGGTCAGCATCTTGTTGCCTTTGTACTATTCTAGGGATCTCTTGCTCAATTTGATCTCCTTGTCCTATAGGTTCGACCCCTCTCACATTCGACCCTTGAGTAGGAGAAAGGTTTGGTTGTGGGGGCGCTCCAAAGAAATCTGCAATTCTGGCCATTTGTCCAGCCAATATTTCATAACTTTGGTTCGTGTTAGTTATCATGGGAGTAAAAACAGTTCCCATTTGTTGAGTAAGGGCATTCACCATTTCATGATTACTTTTGTCTATTTGTTGTCGAATTGATAACATTGACGTAGTACTTAAAGATGGCAAAGCCTGGTGATTATATCCTATGCCTATAGGTCGATCCCCTGGATTTGATGTGCTTGTAGCCATCATGCTGTCAGAATATAATGAAGGATTAGTGTGCAAACCTTGCATCATAGACGTGGGCATTCCAAACTGAAGGTTAAAACCTGGTGGAGGCATCATTCCATGAAACGGCGGTCGTAATGGATTAAATGGTGACCGTACATTCGTTGGTGATGATACCAATATTGCTGCCGTCGATCCACCAGTATTTGTTGTTCCAACTGGGGATGAATCTGCGGCATTTTGTGGTGTTGTTCCGGTCAGAACAACCCCTTGATTTCCAGAAAGATCAGAATTATTTGTATTAACTTCAACCATGTTAGTTAATTTCCGACCACTTCTTAATATCATACATAACTATTATACTAACAAATATAAAACAAACAGCAATTGACGTGTCCCACTGGGCGTGCCAATTTGTTTACCCAGAAAAATGGTAAACAAGCGCTAGTTTCCTTTTTAAAGGTTACTTTTGCGGAATCAACTAGAATACTCCAGGACTAATTGCTTTATTTTGTTATATTATGTGTATCTGGTTTGTATTAAATGCAACAGTGACTTTAAAGTAAAAGTAAACACTGAAATTAAAGGCTTTAAAGTAAATCAAAGCAATAAAAAAGCAGTAAATGTGCACTGAAAGATGAAATATAACGTAAAATGATTGCATTAACTAAACTGGTACGCATACGTACATTCCAAAGTTGCACTCTTTACTCATTTTTGCACAGAGATTTGAGTTTACTTGTGTTTATGTAGAAAATGCGGACCCCTGAATTGTTCCTATTGAACTTGCTTAAATAGTAAAAATAAAATAACTACTAATAACGGTTGACTGATGATCAGTCAACACGTGTCTTCGACATGCAAGATCTTCAACTGTGAGACCTCCACGCGTCTCTTGTAACTGCTGAAAACCGTCTCCTTTTAACTTCTAATACCTCTCGACTTCCACTTCAGTTTCTGCAGCAAAATTCTTAAGTCTTCGCATACTTTTGATCGAACGCTGAAGCCTCTGATAATCTTTCTAGTCGAACAGCTCCGACTACTAAGCATTACTTAGTCGAACCACTTCGACCCAAATGGCAATGTTATTTAATTGAGGCCCAATTACCAATTTAGGGCCTTTCTACCAAATTGAGGCCCAATTACTAATTTTGAGCCCCAGTTGCCCATTTATTGGTAAGTCGAAATCCTAGGGTAACACATTGATAAAATCGCTAATTTAATTTAAGAGAGGGTGGATTTAATTTTTCTCAAGTCTTTCTAACCATGTTTAATGCATGAGGGTTTGTTTTAGATTTCCTAAACCATTTCCGATTTTTGACTAGGCCTTTAAATATATTGGGGAGGTCGGCAGATGGAAGGGGGAGTTGGATCTGGGACCTCAAGTGGAACATACATTTTCTTTTAGACTATGGGTTGGATCTTTTTAGCGATCTTTTGTCCGTGATTGAGGTCTTTACCCCTTCTTTTGAGAGTGATGTCTGGAGGTGGCGTGAGTCGAGTGATGGTGCTTATTTTGTGTCTTCAAACTACTCTAGTCTTTTGGCTCGAGAGTTCCCCCTGATCGCCAGGTCTCTCCCGCAAAGTTAGTCCTTTTTGCTATTTGGTGTAGTTGGACCCTCTTTAAAGCGATAGTTTTCTCTTGGAAGCTTCTTTAAGATTGCATCCCAACAAGAGAACTTACTCAAGAGGGGTGTTCCTTTGACCTCTATGACTACTTCTCCCATATGCTCGTTCCTCATTAAGTCTTCTTATCACCTCTTTGTGACCTGTGACTGTGAGGTTACATCCTCTATTTGATATATGATTTTTAGATGGTTGGGGGTGGTGTACTGTTTTGCCTAGAGATATCTTGACTCTCTTTCATATGTTTATTCCTTCGTCGTGAGATTCTAGGACTAGAGGGTGTTGAGGATGATTTGATATGTCATGGTATGGTCGATTTGGAAAACTCTAATTGATATAGTTTTTTTTTGGATCATCGATGACACCAAAAGACATCATAGACATGAATATCATTTTGCTTAGAAATGGTATCTTGGTAGGTCTGTAGAAAACTCATGTGCCTTATCAGCATGGCTTGAGAACTTTATCGTGTTTATAAGATAATACCAGTATGAGTGGCTTTGACCTCCCTTGAATATGTTCTTGTTGTGTTTTTTGTGATTGTGTTGTTTGCAAGTGTTCTTGGATTGTAGAGATCTGATTTTGTTTGATTGTTCTGTGTTTTTTTAGTGTTATATTTTTGCGGACTGTGCCCTTTTTCTGGTGTTTGGGGTTGTTGTAGGTGGTTAGTTTTTCTTGTGTTTCTTATTGTGTTTTGTAGGTTTTGATCCGGTGATTGATACTTCTTGTATCTTTTGTCGGATTTCCCTTATCGGTAGTACCCTCCACCTTTTGTAAAAAAATCTTTCTTAGGAAATTTTAAACTACTAATTTAGAAAATAAAATTTTGGTGGTGATTGGGTTCAAACCATCCGCCTTTTGTAAGAACAATCTCTCTCTCTTTCTCTCTCTCCCTCCCTCTCACACATAATTGAATGAGAGTCGAATAAGTTCTTATATCATGCATAAAGTAGAGAAGAAGAAAGATGTTAAAGTTTCAATAACTTGAATAATATAATGTATCAAAATAAAAGTTACAACGAAAATATAATAAAAATGGGTCTAATATCCTTTTTAATCTTGTATGTTATTTTCGATATTTATTTTGATTCCTTAACTTAAAAAATATCATATTATTCTTTTAACTATTCAAAATATAACATGTTAGTCATTTTTATCTAACTAGCGACCAATTTATAAATTTTTCTTTCGTTAATTAATAAAAATGATTAATATGTTATATTTTGAATAGGTACGAGACTAATATAATATGGGTCTTGCTAACCACGTCCTTCAGGGCAATGGTTAAGCATTCCACAAAAAGAAAATATTTTATAGAAAATGTAATATTTCAATTTTTGAGGCATTAAATATGCATATTACCGAGATAAATTTACTATTTTTAAAGTCTTAACTATTGCTCTGATAACATTGGTTAGTATTTCCCATATAATATTTTTTAAAATTAAAGAATCAAAATAAACATCATAATTAATATATGGATTAAAAAAATTAAAATTATTTTTGACTCATATATAACAAAATACTTATTAATATTATGTAACATAGAGATCCAAAAAGAATGTTGTAAGAGAAAACAATGATAACAACAATCTTTGCCTTTAAATAAGTTTGTGCCTGTGAAAGAAATTTTTATGTCAGAGACAGGAAAAAAATTGTTCAAAAAATTATAAGAGTAACAACAAACAATAACACAAGTTTAAATAAAATAATAGGTTAAAATAATAGGTTTAGAAGTAAAAAAAAAATACAGTATTTGTTAACTTAACTGGTTAAAGACAGTAACATTTGAGCCAAATGC
This sequence comes from Vicia villosa, assembly GCF_029867415.1. Classification (NCBI taxonomy): domain Eukaryota; kingdom Viridiplantae; phylum Streptophyta; class Magnoliopsida; order Fabales; family Fabaceae; genus Vicia; species Vicia villosa. The sequence goes on along the minus strand of NC_081185.1, from coordinate 102,732,477 downwards.
ATTGGGGAGATTTAGGTGGTTCACAAAATGGACAATCCTTGACCGTTTTGCAATCCTTATTAAAGTTTACTATAATATAAATACCAAAACAATGTTATTAAAATAGGATAAAAGATTGTGTGTAATAAAAATAATAAAATTTGACATGTATGGGAAAAAGGGCTTACCTGTCCTTTTCCTTTGGGCTCCATTTGCAACAAAAAGCAGAGAAATAAATAGGATGATAGCATACACAAATTTGAGATTTGTAGTCATACTTTTTTCTAGTAGTCAATGGAAACATGAAAAAAAAGTTAATTCTCTATTTATATATGTTGATCAAAATCCTTTTTAAAATTAGAAATAATATGAAACATCTTTTAGTTACATCCATGCGTCGTATTTGGCCTTTGCACACTCAATTGTACCCTTTTTTAAAATGAAAATAAATTGATCATTTATTATAATATTTTTGGTGTTTTTTATAATTTCTTTCCATATTAAGCCTTATGTGGTATAAAAGGCCAAATTTTTGAAAGGATGTAAGAGTTTTTTTAACTATGATGAAGATAGTGAAAAAGAGAAAAATATATATAAAAAAAAGGGAGTTAGAATTGTGAGTTTTAAATGTGCACTAGATGTCATAAAAATTCTACACAATTTAGTTTCGGGGAGAAATAATGTTTCCTAAATGGAAGAAGTTTAGAGGAATAAGATGAAGTTTGTATAAGTACATATAAGAAAAAAGTGTATGAACTAAGAGAGTTATATATCTATAAAAATGGAATTCCAACCATGGTGAAAAGTGATATAAAAATAAATAAAAAATAAAAAAATATTGGTGTTGGAATTTAAACCCATGATCAGATGCCATTTTGGTTGATCGAATAGTCGAGGTAATAACATGTTATGAAAGGTATATTTTGTAGTAGTGCAATCGATTTGTGCTTATTGCCAATCGATTGTCAAGTCATAAAAAGTCTTCAAAACTATTCCTTCTTTATGTCAACCTCCAGCCTATAATTAGAGGTCCATTCTCACTTTTTTTCACTTTCATAAACGTGGTTTCATTTTTCACTTCTCCATCTCCCTCTCCCTCTCTCTCTCTCTCTCTATCTCTCTCTCTCTAAAAGTTCTTTTATTTACTTTCTCTTACTAAAAGTTTAATCGTAGTGCTCTTTCAGATAATCCTTTTGCGAGTGAAGAAGCTGTATTTCTGGAGGGTTAGTTTTGTAATTCACCAAAAAAGTTTTTCTTTTTACCTTGGTTAAACATTTTATCCGTTTAGGGATTGTTTATTTGGGTTAGAAGTTAAACTTGTAAAACTCTTTTGTTTAGGGATTATGTGGTTAAGTCTCCGTTTAGGTTACTAGCTAGCCTATGATAAAACCAAGTTTAGGTTTAACCTTAACCCGTGATTAAAGTTTGTTTCAGTTCAAAATCATCCCAGTGGTAAACTCTCACAGATTCTTGGTTAGCCAAGTATAAAAACAAGTTCCAGTTGGTGACCTTAGTATGGTGTTAAAAGCTCTACAAGGTTCAAGATTATCCAGTGATACAATCCTTTTTTTAAGCTTGAAGATTAACCGCTCCAAGTTTCTTGCGAAAAGGAGACTAACCACTTCGATCCATCATTTTGAAGGAAGAATCATCACTTCTCCCCCGTGTTTGCTGTTTGGTTAGAAGTTAGCCACAAACTTCATTTTTCCTTATATAAAAGGGTTGTAGAGTTCAAACTACTAAAAGCTCTTAAATTTATTGGATACTGTCAAGAACAATTCTTGAGGAGATGATTAGGTCTTTTTCTCTTTTGATTGAACCTATATAACTTTTGGTACATTCTCTCTTCCCTTAACCTCTTTATTTCCGAATTTTATTTTTTATAATTTTTATTTTGCGCTGTATAACTATGCAACTTTTCTAAAAATGTTTCAACCTCTTATTAAAATTATCAAAGTTTGTCAAACCCAAACTCTTCTAAAACACACAATTCACCCATTTCTTGTGTATTATTCACTCTTCCAAACATATGCGAATAATACACATTTGTTCAGCCCTAAAGCATTTGTTGTGCAATCTTTTTAACCAGCAAAATTCTACATAATTTGCTGATATGATGTCTCAACATTTTGTAAAACATCATTCAAGAACTGCACTAAGAGACCCTTCAACAAAGATCCGTGGTTGACCTTCCAGAGAAGAGAGCAAAAATAAATTGCTTTCCTACGATCTCCTATCAATGAACTTATTGAAAATGCCTTTATAAGTGGACCTGAGACAAACCTCAAGTATCTTTGGCTACTTTAATAAGTTAGTCGACACAATCCTCCATGTATCACATCATATGATACATCATCAAAGGATACACCATAAGTTTTCCATCAGATGCAACGGAATAATCGAAAAACTCCTCCACCAAGCTTCAGGCACAACAAAATTGTTGTTGATTGAATCTGACTCAGCAATTAACAGCAATGCAGAATATTACTAACCAATATTATGCAATCATAGGATGTATGCTCTGATACCAATTGAAATTCTAGTACATCAGACTCAGATGTCCTATAAGGATGTTGAGACATCTGATCTGGCATTAATAACTTAGGCAAGAAAATAACAGTATTGAAAAGATAAAAACACACAGTTGTTCACCCAGTTCGGAGCAACTCTCGTACTCTAGGGGCATACCAAGCCAGGAATGAGATCCACTATCAGTGGTATCAATTTGAAGCTAAACAACCTCCAGTTTACAACTTCTCACTTAATCCCTATCCAATGCAATCTCTACCTAGCTCCTCCCTAGATATGAAATATCTCCATTCCACTTCCAATCACCTCACTGATGTTGTACAATTTCCAATCCCAGGAGCTATACCAACGGCCTAATTTCCACAATTCGATATCCACAGAATTGAAGACACACTTCCATGATAAGGAGACACACTCCTATGTCGGGCAGGAAGCCACACTTCCCTCCATACTCAGCCTTGACTCTAGACTAAGAACACCTTCTTGGAGTTGATTAAAAGCTTCCTCCAAGAACAATACTCAACTCATTACCTAAAGGTTTTTGAGTAAAAACAAGGTGACCATCCCACAAACCGGGTGGTTTCACCTACCAACGCAACCCTTATAATTTTACATATTGGTTGGCTTGAAAACCTAGGTTACAATGCTTCTATATATAACCTATTCCCAACCGGACTTGTGCTTCTAATTACAGCAAATATGCTGTAACAAATCTCCAAAAGATTCTCCTACAAAATAGGTCTTCAATCAAATCTTCCTAATAAATCTCCAAAATTAGAAAGTCTTCATTCAAACATATTCTGATTTGATTCTTCCAAATCTATCATGCGCCACCTATGATTGCATAAGATCGTTTAGTAATATTCTGCATTGTTATTAATTGCTGAGTCAGATTCAATCAACAGTTGTTCTGATTCAGGCGCGATGTTGAATGGCTTGCATAGGACATTTTCTTCGACATCTTTTCCAGATGTTGAAACAAATCAACTCAACATGTTCCTTTATCAAATAGAACTTCCACTTGCTTTCTCTTGCAAGTTATATATATATCCTATTTAACTAATTGCTACTATATTAGTTTTACCAAAAATAATGTCAATTCAAATTATAGAGAAATAACAATGTTGTATTGGACGAGGTGTTGGTTTGGGGTTATTTTTTTGGATCATCTTCAAAGAGTGAACAAATGTGCTAGAAATAAACTGAAGAGCTAATTTGTCAGAGGTTAGAGGAGAAGCTAGAGGAGAGATTGAAGAAGAGGCTGGAAGAGAGGATGAAGGAAAGATTAGAGTATGAGTGGGTAATTATTCTTGAGACTTTGACTCGACATTTGATTGAGGTAAGTAGAAATTTAAATTTGGAACTTTTTTTGTCTGATTAAAAATATGTATTATTTGTTGTTTTCATTTGTATCATTAAAATTATTGAGTATGTTGTTGTTATTGTTATTATGATGGAGCCATTGAAATTGATGAGTATACCCGCCTACCCTAATTTAAAACTATTAGACCTATCTAAGAAAGTTTTTTTTGGATGGTGCGAGTACGAAATGTAGTTGTTCAATCCCCATTTGCGAGATTGAGATCTCAATACCTCAACCAAATCCATTGCAGAGATTGACAAGTGTGATAAAAGATATGAGAGACTCCCTCGAGATACAATTACAACATGATTCAAATAAACTTTATATAATTCAAAATAATTGTATTATGGATTTTGTGTGATACTAATTGGCTTAACATAACTATACTACAATTATTGAGCATGTAAGTACATCTTTTAGGATGATTTCAATTTATATTTACTATTCTCAAATACTTTTAATGCAAAACTCAAATCAACATTAGACTTTTGTGTTAACATTTATGTATATGTATCAGATTTCGGTCACTGTCGTGACAAAATTAGCCACCAAAATTTTATATTCAAGAGTCAATTTTAAGAGGTCATAAAATCGGTCAGTAAAATAAATCAGCCATCGATTTAGAGACCAAAATTTGGTGACCACCTATTCAGTCACAATTTTTTTTAATATACAATTTAATTTATATATAAAAATTAGAGACCAAAATTTCGATCACTAATATTTTTTGTTTGTTTTTTCTATTTTTAATCATCTTTATTATGTTACTATTTCCTTTCTATTTTTTTTTTAATTTTTATTTTCTTTCAATTTTTTAATTTTTACAAAAAAATTCATCTTTTTTTATTGTTGTAACAAATTGTATATTTATATAAAAATATATGTATATATGTTAAAATATAAAATATAACAATAGATATATATATTGGTGTAGTGGCAAGGTCTTACGGTATGTCGAAGTCTTGAGTTCGATTCCTATATATCATAAGTTAAAACACTAAAATCAGTCACTTTGTCGCAAAAGGTTAGCGACTAGCACTTAATCAACTTTTTTCATACTGGTGTGGTTAAATATGAAGAAAAAAAACTATGAATTAAATTATACTAAAAATAAGAAATAATATTATTTAATGCAGTACACCATTCACAATTATTTTTTTGCTAATAATATTTTAAATTAAGCTCTAAATTTTCAGCAATTTAATTTAACCACAACACAAATTACACAAATTTTACGTTAAATATTTTAAGTGAACTTTTTAAAATGAAATATCATTGAGACAACCTTAAAATAATATTTGTTTAATTATTTAATTATTTAAACTTAATTAATTTATTTATAATTTTAAAAAAAAACTTCAAAATTATATAATTTAATTATTAAACTATTATAAGTTTATTTATCAAATTATTTAAATTGTATTAATTTCTATATAGTTTAATAATTTTCAAACAATTTGACCCTCTTCTCAATCCTTTGCATTTAAATATGAGAACTAATTTCTTGAATGAGATAATTAAATAACCAAAATTGTAATTAAATTTTTATAATTTAATTATTAAAATAAATTTAGTAATTCAATTATTTAAAATTTTTATTTGTAACTTAAATAATTTCAAAGTCATATAAAATTCAATTATTAAACTATTATAAGTTTAAAAATTTAATTATTTAAACTTCTAATTCACCCATAATTTAAATAATTTTAAACAATTTTAAAATAAACAACATTAGTAGAAAAATATTGATCGTATTTTTCAAAATAAATTTATAATAATAAATTATATATAATTTTGAAGTTATTTAAAGTTATAGATAAGTTAATAAAATTTAAATAATTAATTTTTTAAACTGATAATACTTTAAGGTCTTGTCAAAATGTTCACTTAAAATATATAATATAAAAAATTGTATAATGATATAATTAAATTGCAGGAAATTAAGAGTTAAGCCAAAAATATATTTAACATAAATCATTAATCTAAAATATTATTATAAATAAAAACTTGTAATAATGTGTTTTTTTTATATAAATAAAGTTGATTTAGATTTTATAAATAATTGAGACAAGTTTCAAATTTTAATTAAGTTTTTAATTAAATCAATTTGGTGGTTATAAATATGTTGCAATTAAGCTCCCTGAGAGCTAATTACCTAGAATATGTATTATTGGGTGATATTTACATTTATGTTGCAATTAAGTAATTTTATTACTAAGGTAATGGTATATAAAAACAAATATTTTGGTGTGGCTATAGCTACACTTTGTCTCTACGTACATCCGCCCATAGTTAAGGTAATCACTATAATATACATGTAATTTATTTATGTTAGTTGTTAAGGTGATGTTTTTATTGTTTGCTAGTAAAATGTTTATGTTGATGTTGTTGTGGAGATTGGGTGTTTAATGTTGTTGCTTTGTTATTTTATTCAAATTATTAATATTTAACGACCGGAAACTATTCACCCAATAATATATAAATGATAATATATAAATGATGTATGTTCACATTGGACCAATTGCTTCTAGAGTTTTTTTATTTACAAACACCTTAATTTCTCTTGGTTATTGCCTTGTTAATTGACTAACAATCTGTACATATATTTATGATAAAAATTATGTGTCTTTTTTATTTGATAATGTGTTTTGATATATATATATATATATATATATATATATATATATATATATATATATATATATATATATATATATATATATATATATATATATATATATATATATATATATATATATATATATATATATATATATATATATATATATATATATATATATATATAAGGGTTAAATCACTCTTGTAATATAGTTGAAATTTGCTTTATCCCCTTCGTAATATTCTTTTTCTAATTCCCCCTGTAATATATATTTTATGGATTATCTTCCTAAACGTGTAAATTAAATACAAAATTTAGGGAGGGAAATAGAAAATAAATAAATTAAATGGGGTAAACTTTACACTTTGGGGGCAAAAGACATAAGATTTTTTATTTGAAGAGAGTGTTCGGAAAAAAAATTATGGGAGACAAAAGCGAATTTCGCTTATTACAGAGAATTTTGTATATTTAACCTTATATGTAATTGTTTCACAAATGTACCATTTAGTTTTCTTTCACAAAATATGCATATATGTTTAGTCTAAAAAAAATCCAGATTAAAAAAAATTATGTAAGACTTAAATAATTTATATTTAAAAAATATGGAATTTTCCTCGGTTGGAACTTTCAATTGAGATAAAAATCTACATTTCTCTTCGGGTATTAAAAGCAACAGAGAAAAAAGTGACATCTTTTTTCCAATTTTGAATATATAAATATTAGTGGGGATTGACTCATTATCTATGTCATCTTTTCTATAAGGTGACAGTACAACCTAAAAAAACGTGGCGCACTTTCAATAACACTTTGTTATCTCGTTTACTAAAAAGATTAAATAAAGCTATTTTTCAACGGAGGTAAAAATACTTAATCATAGTAGTATAATAAAATAAATGATAGATGCTTACTTTACATAATCATAATCTTAATAAAGAAATCATAATAATTTTACAAAATCATAACCATCTAGTAGTTTTGAAAAGAAGTAAATATTTATAGATAATTATTTTGTAAAATGCGTACAAATATATAGAGACAACTCTGTTGCAAAAGCAAACAATGATATAAACCGTTGATTGATATGTACTCTCCTACATGAAAGAAATTTAAAGGTCAAAGAGAGCAAAATCGAATTATGCAAGAAAATATAAAAGTAAGAACTAACAAACACGTTTAACTAAAACTTAAAAGTTTAGAAGTAACAAAATAATGTATTAACTTAACTGATTAAACACAATAACATTTCATCCAAATGCACTGGGGAAGTGCAGGTGAGACACAATAGTCTTTGCAATCGGCGTGTGTTTTACATTTGCGAGATACTATAATTTAAAACACAAAATACTGATATTGAAATGGGATAATAGATTGTGTATAATATAACTAATAAAATTTAAGTTTGATTAGAAAACACTCACCTTTGCCTCCATTTACCACAAGAAGTAGATAAATAAATAGGATGAGAATGTAGACAAATTTGAGAAATATAGTCATATTTTTTTTCTCATTTACATGTAATCATTAATTTGTTTGGTCATTTTATAATCTAAAAATATTTAATTCTTTTTTATATTAATCAAAATCTTTTATTAAATTAAAATTATTATTAAATGTCTTCTAATTATATCCATAAGTTGTACTTGGCCTTTGCTCACTCAATTTGATCAGTTGAATCTTTTTATAATATATATATATATATATATATATATATATATATATAAGAGGATATATTTACTTCAAGAGTAAGTGTTGAAGACTTACTCCAAATCTTAATCATTGATTATCATTAATCTAACGACTTTAGTTAATTTTTTATATAGAAAAATATTTCCAAAAATAATTAGATTAAAAAATAAATTAAGGCCGTTAGATTAATGAAAATTAATGATTAAGATTTGGAGTAAGTGTTCGACACTTATTCTTGGATTAAATATATCCATCCTCATATGTATACATATATATATATATATATATATGTATATGTATATATGTATATGTATATGTATATATGTATATATGTATATATAAATATATATATATATATATATATATATATATATATATATATATATATATATATATATATATATATATATATATATATATATATATATAAATATAAAAATAAGGAGGGTTATAAGAGTAAGTTATAATAACTTACTCCACATCTTCACCATTAATTCTTTTCAACCTAATGGTTAAAAATAATAAGTCATTAAATATGGAAAGAGAAAACTATTCCTTATTATTTTTAACCATTAGATTGAAAAGAATTAATGGTCAAGATGTGGAGTAAGTTATTATAACTTACTCTTGGAGTTAATATAACTCTCCTATATATATATATATATATATATATATATATATATATATATATATATATATATATATATATTATAACTTACTCTTGGAGTTAATATAACTCTCCTATATATATATATATATATATATATATATATATATATATATATATATATATATATATATATATATATATATATATATATATATATATATATATATATATATATATATATATATAGGGGACGACTCAAGTGAGAACACTTGGTTATTATGAGAAATGAGAACAATGAATCACGACCATTAAATTATAATTTTGTTGATTTTAATGGACTGGATTGGTTATATATATTATATATATATATATATATATATATATATATATATATATATATATATATATATATATATATATATATATATATATATATATATATATATATATATATATATATATATATATATATATATATATATATACACACGCTTTTTTTTCATAATAATACAGGAAAAGATTATTTGAAACTTTTTTTTTGCATTTGCATTTGTGATGATTTTATTGCTTTTGTGATATCAGCATTGTGACAATTTTACAACCATAGTAAATATTTGTATTATATATCTATTTTATTATGGTTCAAATTTTTTTTGTCTCAATCGTCGTAAATAAATACGACCGATTTAAACAACCTCTTAAGTAAAATTGCAAATGTTCTACCTATCGCTAAATATTGATATTTCTTGTTTCCAACGTATAATATGACAATTATCAACCGTCTCTATTTATGAATATTTGAGTTTATTTTATTTGCAATACTTTGTAATAGTTAAGTCTCTTTTTTTTTTATATAAATTTCTTATTTTGGGTCGTTTCTAAGGTCCACAATGAAAGACTTAGTAACAAGCATTGTACAAATAGACGCGCAGATCAGGTGAATTTTATCCAAAGTCGAGAACACATGATTCTAGCTTCTAGCATATTTTGCATTGTTGAATCTAATCGGTCGGCAACTCGTGCTAGGTGTCGGATCTCACAAAGACAGTTTTAACAGCTCACATTATATAAAGCTCAGTACACGTCATTTCAAGCATTTTCTCATTCACACTCAAACTAGGTTCTCATTAATTTACTGACTTGTGTGTTTGAGAGTTAACCTTGTAGGTTCACCCCGCTTCATTATGTCTAAAGCTTACTCCATCACACATGAACTCCATCCCATTTGATATCTACCTAATTTTGTTTCCAATTCGTAACAGTGACACAATTTATGGGAACCGACTTCTGATTCTCGCAAATTTCCATGAAGAACCACCATTTATTCATCATGATTCCATATCACAGATGTTTCCTCTTTTAGATCACCGATATTTCCTCTTTTAAAGCACTGATCTCTTCCTCGTACTGATGGTCAATCTTTCCCCTTTAGATTTCCACTAAAAATAATCTTGATCTTTTCACAAGATCAGCCCAAGCAACCTTTCAGAACAACTTTAGCTTTTTCACAGTATCAACCCAAAAACTTTACATCAACAACTAAAACTTTTATATATGCTTAACTCAAAAATCTTTACTCAAACTTTATTCAGGTTTAACTTGCAACCTTCAAACTCAATAAAAGTATATCACAAGAAAACAATACTCTTGAATAAGCACTTTCAAGATATCACAAGTACAAAACTCTCATAAGGAACATTTCACTCTCTTGTCACTAAGGCAAATTCAGCTAAAAAATAAATGGCAAAATACTCTTTTTGGTCCCTTATGTTAACCTCGGGGTTCACTTTGGTCTCTTAACTTTAAAAAGTGTCATATTGGTCCCTTAACTCTTCAAAAGATGTCATTATAGTCCTTTTTGTCATATTAGCTACTGATTTAGCGACCGATTTTTGAGTTTTTCCGTCGCTAATGTGACAAAAAAGACTAAAATGACACCTTTTGAAGAGTTAATGGACCAATATGACACTTTTTAAAGTTAAAGGACCAAAATGAACCCCGAAGTTAACATAAGGGACCCAAAAGAGTATTTTTCCAAAATAAATTTATAAAAGAATGAGCGAAAGAATAATAGAAGAAGTTTAATATTCAAAAAACTGGTGTGTGTTTTAAAATAAGGAGAAACCTTCTTTATATAGGAATATTTTGACTAAAAAAGGAAGCAATCCATGAGCCATTATAATAAGTTAATTGATTAAATCCATGTAATAATCAGTTAACCAATATAAATTAGGAAACTTTGAGATTCTAGGTTACTAAATCCGTATTTAACATTCTTATTCGATTAGAAGGTATTACACTTTGATATAATTGATTAGAAGTACCTCTTAATCGATTTGAAATTGTATAATACTTTCCTAATAAATTGGTTACTAAATCGATTTTAATCATTCAAGCGCTTATTTGAATTGGTTTTAAGAGATTTTAGTAAAAGAGAATAGGTTTGAAAATATTCGTGTGTGTGCATGTAATTAACTTAGTACCTCAAGACTTACTCTTGTTCATTTTATAATAAATTGATCAGCATTGGGATAAACCCTAAGTGCAGGATCATACGAATTTTCTAGCAATGAATTTGATATATTTGACTCATAATGCTTGAGATATTTCTTCCTTGACTAGATGCCATCATCGGGAACCATTGAAAGAGACACCATGATAAAAACCTCTATGACATATGTCATTAACACACTTGAAAGGTGTTATCAACTTAATTGACAATTATCATCATTTAAACCACAATGTTACATGTATATTACATAGAATTATATTCTCCCTCGTTTTGATGATGTCAAGATATCTCTTGAAAATGTGGCAAAACAAAAAGGATAAATAAAATACTTCGAGTGATTAACTCCCCTCAAGGATAAAGAGAGTATCCTCTACTCCTCTTGATAATATGTTTCTCCCCATTTGTCATTATCAAAAAAGCAAATAAAATAATAAAGAATAATAAATAACACATAGAACCCCAAAACATCTCATATAAAAAGAGGATGAATTACATAAGGAAACATAAACACATATATACAAATTTAAGTAGGAAATAAGGCCATACTTCTTTCCACAGATGACAATATAGTGATTTTGAGATATCTTATTTAGCAAGAGTTTTTACCGACCTTCCATTTTTGGTTTCTCACCCCCTCTTACAAAATAGAATATAACTTTAAAGGACTTTTATCCCCTTGATTATTTCTGGAACCAAAGTTAATTGTCGAGTTTATTTTTTTTCTTGGTGAGATTCATTCCATAAAAATCCAACAATTAAATTATTTCTCCTTAAGAAGTTTTTAGACATATGCTTTTAAAAAGCTTTCTGTTTTGACAAATAGCCTTTGATGGTGCAAAGGATCTGGTCTTCATATTTGTTAATATAAAGTTTTAGGTTTATTTTTATATTCTTTAGGTTTATCTCTTTAATAAATCCTTTAGCTGATTGATGAATTTGTAATCCTACTGTGAGATATTGGATCGAACTCTAGTATGGTCGAAGGGTAGCTTTCTGGTTCAACAGGATTAAGCATGAAGTTGAAGGTTTATCACATGTTGGTGTCGAAGATGCTAGGGTTGTTAGCATGTTAAATTAGGTTTAGTGTTTAAATCCTAATTTGTTAAGTTAGCTTGTTAATTAAGTTAGCTTGTGTAATGGGCCTTGCGGAAAAAGTCCATTAGTTAGTATGATAGGTTTTATTTTAAATAGCATACTAGTCTCTCATCATTGCACATAGCAAATCCTAATTTAGTGTGAGAGAGGTTATTTGTTATTCTTGTAAACTTGTCATCTTGTTTTCTAAGAGAAAGTAAAAGAATAGCAGTTATAACCAATTCTTGTGTTCTTCTTCTTCCCTGTTCTTTATTCATCCCTTGTTTTATACTTTGTTATATGCATTGAATTCACAACACCTACAAAATACCAAAGTGTAGCTGCATATCCCTAGGGGAGTTGTTGTTACATATTCTTATCATATGCAGGGGAGAAATCTCGATACAGTTATGTTTTGTTGCTTATCCCATCGCTTTTGTCTTATATCTTTAGTGAGTCTCCTTCATAGATTGCACACACATGATTCATATATCTTTTAGCATGCATAAACCTTTGGCTATGCTAGAATTTGATCAAAATGTTATTAGTCAAGTGTATGAGTTTATGGAATGAAATATATGCGTACTCTTTTCAAATCATGTGTGAATAAAAGCTTTAAAAACATGAAAAATACGATTTTGAGGTTTTTGATTTGAATCAATCATTTACACACGAAATTTGATTTGAATAAAATCAAATTGAAGTGATAAAATGTTTCTGAAACCATTTGATTTGAATTATGGTCTTCACATGATTTGGATCACACCTTTTCACATGATTCAAATCTTGCAACTTTTTCTAAAATTTCATTTGATCCTTGTGTTAGAACAAGATTTGTTCTGATCAATATTCTTAGTTTTGATGATAACAAGGATATGAATTTTGTGTGAGATAATGTGGTACTCTAATACATTGCAATTTCCCTTTCAGGAAATATATAAAGAGTATGCACAAATCAGCGCTCAGAAGCTTTGTCTTAGAAGGTTCAGCATGCAACATCAGAACATGGTCTGGCAAGACATCAGAAGATGGTCAAGGCAGAATCAGAACATGGGTCTATGGAAGCATCAGAAGAACTTGAGATCAGAAGCAGAAGCACTGAAGTTCTCATGGTATCACGCTCAGAAGCACTTCAAGGTCAGAAGACAAGAAGATGCTATGCACCAAGCTGTTTGACTCTGATGATATTCAAATATTATATTCAAACATCAGATCAGAAGAAAGTACAAGTGGCAGGCTACGCTGACTGACAAAAGGAACGTTGGAAGCTATTAAAGGCAACGACAGTAGACACAGCGTGAACAAGGCTCGAGGTAGTTGACAAAAGCGTGAAACATTAAATGCAATGCTGTACGGAATACGCAAAGCATTAAATGCGCCCAACGGTCATCTTCTCAAACGCCTATAAATATGAAGTTCTGATGAGAAGCAAGGTTACCAATTTTGAACGAAATTATTCTGAAAGACTTGCTGAAACGCTGTTCAAATTCAAAGCTCAGAAACTTCATCTTCATCAAAGCTCACTACATTGCTGTTGTAATATATTAGTGAGATTAAGCTTAAACGTTAAGAGAAATATCACTGTTGTGATTATAGCTTTTAAGAAGCATTGTAAAACTCTTATTTGATTACATTAATTTGTAAGTAAGTAGAGTGATCAAGTGTTGATCAGGATACTCTAGGAAGTCTTAGCTTGTGTCTAAGCAGTTGTAATTAGAGTGATCACGTGGTGGTCAGGATACTCTAAGAAAGTCTTAGCTTGTGTCTAAGCATTTGTTCCTGGAGTGATCAGGTTGTGATCAGGATACTCTAGAAGACTTAGTCGCGGACTAAGTGGAAAACCATTGTAATCTGTTGCGATTAGTGGATTAAATCCTCAGGTGAGGTAAATCACTCCGTGGGGGTGGACTGGAGTAGTTTAGTTAACAACGAACCAGGATAAAAATAACTGTGCAATTTATCTTTATCGTTCAAGTTTTTAGACTACACTTATTCAAACCCCCCCTTTCTAAGTGTTTTTCTATCCTTCACCTTGGAGCATTTGATTCGAATCAATATTTACACATGATTTGAATCACGAAAGCTATGATTCAAATCACACACTACACTTGATTCAAATCAACTACAAATAGGTCAAAAATTCTAAATCTCTTTTATTCCATTCACTTGCTCATTTGAATTATTATAAATCTTGAGTTATTATCCAATTGTGAAGGCGTGAACTAGTATGAGGGAAAGTTTGACGAAATACCCTCTTCATGGAACCCCGAGGTTTTCAAATATCTCTTTTTCTTCTTCTCCATTAATGAGGTCTTTGATCCACTAAACCCAAAAAGGATTAAAATATTGCTTGGTTTAGTTTAGTTCTTCTTGATCTCAATGAATTTATCCTTTCCTTGGGATTTCTCATTAGAATCCCATTTAGGTATCTCTTCTCTCTAGCATAAGCCTCGTGAGCTCTCTTCCCTCTAGCCTTTTCAAGGCAGACCTTCCTATTTGAAGCTGATATAGGCGTCACCCTTTATGCATTAACATATTTCATAATATAATTCCAAAAGTTAATAATAAAGGAAAAGTTAAATTGTACAATGCACATACATAAAAATTCATCAAAACCTACAAGTCTCCCTTCCTTTCTCTTTGATCCCTAATTCTTATTATCACCATACTTTCTAAAAGTTCAACCTAGTCTTTAGATGAATTGCTAAGTGTGAAATAATCAAACCTAATAATTGATATGTGGTTGAACGTCTAAGAGAGTGAGAACATATTGCCATTGTCATTATCAAAAATCACATATGTGCAATTGTCATCGACACACACCCGAACAAATTTATTTTTCCAATTTTTGAGTTGGAACAATAAAAAAATTAAAAGTATTTTGTTCAAAGTATCAGTATTAGATTCCCATCTCCCCTTTTCTCCTCTTCCTTCTCATAGAAAAAGAAGAACATGCCTACAATCAGCTTCAACCTTATACCTTTATATAAAATATCAAACCCAATCACGAAAGCCAAATTGTTTAGGTGGAGTTTAGAGGGGGAGACATTGATGGTCCTCAAAATGTCTAATTAAAATTGCGTGAAGGAAATCTTCACCCAAATTCTGACAACATGCATTTATACATTGGGAAGGTTTCATCCTCCACGCCTTAAGGACGACTCAAGCAAGCCCTCTCACCGTCCAAGCAAGGCTCGAAGATGATGTCTTCCTCATGAACAACTGAGGAGATGGATATCCTAATTATAAAATCTTTAATCATTTATTTCATGATGAACACAAAATAAGACTCATCGCCTCTTTGCAGAAATAGTCCAAGCTTATATTAATTGAAGTTTCCACCATCTTGATTGTTCTTCTCTCTAAGCTTGGGAAAGAAGATGCCAAAATAACATATTTATCCATATTTGAATCTTTATTTAAACTACTACTATCCAATACTACGGAATACACCATCAGTGGCACTATATTACCACTGTCATATATCCACTGTAGTCATTTCACATTTTCTACGCGCATGTTTTTTATTAAGAAACTGTTCATCACGGATCTTATAAAGAACTGTTGTCATATAAGTAGGATGGCAAGCTTCTAATCCCAGCATTAAATTTTTTCTATTTTTACAATAAAAATAAGTGTGCGTCCATTAACATTTTTTATTTAAAAGTTGAAAGTATAACAACTACGGTTGTTTTATTCAACTGTGGTTATAAGTTTCATATATCACTACGGTTGAAGCTCCCAAGTGTTGTGAAATTTTATCCCACAGAAATAAAACATAGAAGGTACTTTATTTTGTTCATAACACACATGAGTGCCCTAGCGAATGAGACGACAATTATAGTGAAATCTTCACCATCCTCTTTGAATATCATTTCTGGAAGCAAAATCTTCACCATCCCTTTCGAATATCATTTCTGGAAGAAAAATCTTCACCATCCTCTTCGAATATCATTTTTGGTGTATCATCATTATCTCTCTCTGACGCTTATGAATGTTTAGGGTTACCTCATCTATTTATGTTCTTATGAATGTGTATTCACTACAAGAAAATTGTTAGATTGCGACGATTCTTTTAGCAGGTTACGACAGCTAAAACCGCCTCAATTTACTATCTACGACGATTGTTGTACCGTCGCAGAAACGTGTGTCCCCATGCTGTTTCGCGACGGTTGTCAAAACCGTCATACCAACCGTCGTTCTCACTCATTGTTGATTGCGACAGTTTAAACAGTCGTGAATTTGTGTTTTAATTTTTGTTTTCATTGTAGATTGCGACGGTTCGAACTGTCGTGAATTTTATTTGTTGTTTCATTTTTTATGTTAATTCTAACAACCTACAGGGGGTCATAACCCCCGTTAAATTGATAAATTTATAAAAAAATAGAATTACAACAAAATTTTATATCTTTTACCAGAATATTAATAACCTTCATTTTGGCTTACAAACATTAGTTTTTGACATTGAACTAGATGAAGAAAAAAAAGTATAACACCCTAAAAGCTTGTCGATAAATCAAATTTGATGACGACCAAAAAAGGAAAATTAGAATAAACAACTTGCACAAGGTAAATCTGCACTGATATTGACACCAAACGACTTCTAAACAGCCGCTGCCAGCCATGCTTGAGATACAAAGTCATTGTTGAATGTAGCTACATAAATTGGTAGCTTAAATGATTGAACCCTTGCTACAATAATTGTACAGTTAACAAAAGAAGTAATCTGCATAAAGAAATCTGCTGAACCAAGTGAACACTCTACAATACTGAACGAAGATCATTCCACAACTCTTTCCCTTCTACTGTCAACTCAGATTTGATCGAGTATAAGCCCCACACCCAAGCTTGCTTGTCCCTGTAGCCCATACCTGAAACCTTCAACTGCTGCCTCCCCCAATGGCATTAAAATTATGCTTTTGCTTACTACCAATTGGAACTGCCAGCAAGTTACAAAATCATGAAATCAAATATAACAAAAAACACTGGACAAATGAATGAGAAAAGGTAAATCTTTATACATGATTATTTTTATAGAAAAACAATTTTACAGAAGGAATCAACTCTAATGAGCATATTTAAACCATATGTGTATACTAAGCCAAGTCTAACATATGCTACATTTAATTAGATGACCACAGTTTCTTTTTATTGCATTAATTACACGTGGTAATTCTAACACCACTGATGTTTCATGATAATCTGAATATTGTTTTCTTAACTCAATCCTATCGACCCACAGACAACACTACTTGAAACTACCAAACTTAATATGATTCATAGATTATGATAAAAAGTTATTTTTTATGAAAGAATTGTCACCTCATTTGGCATGACAATGGATCTAAGCTACAGATGAGTCTTCAACTATGAAGATAAAGCACCATAGGTCTTCCGTAAAAATATTAATGAATATGAATCATTAACCATTTAACATAATTAAATATACTACAGAAATAGAAACAAGAGGAGAAAAAAGGCTAGAGCACCATAATATAAAGTTCTCCCCTCCTCTGATAGAGTTTTAGTCGTTAAACCGACAAATTTATAACCAAAGGATTATAATTTATTTACACATCAATGTCATCTATAAGAAGATTATAAAGAATAAGCAAATTGTATTATAAAAGCACATGTCTTTTAGGGAAATTAGGCATTTCAGATAATATATCCATTAATGCTGCACCTTTTCTACTCAATGCAAAGTATTCAACTGTTCATTTATATTTCAACTTCAACTGGGCTTTCATATCTAAAAGGATGATAGTATCTTAGAAAAACCTATGATATCATTAAAACAACGAACAATCACAATGGAAAACTGAACATCATAGATATATCTCCCTTTTTAAATATTGCCAATATATGTTTATGCAGTTTATGATAAAACAATGGCATTCATTTGAACTAGAAGCTAAAGTATGAAACAATTGAGTAGCTAACCTCACAACAGTCAAAATCAACATTTCAACATAAAAGCTTTGAAAAACACATTCAACATCCTTCATTGGGTGAAGTTAGAAACACTTAAGAATGACCTCATTGATCAAGTACCAAAACCCTAAATTCAAAATGAAGGATAGAAAAACACTTAGAAAGGGGGGTTTGAATAAGTGTAGCTTTAAAAAACTTGACAGATAAAAATAAATTGCACAGTTATTTTTATCCTGGTTCGTTGTTAACTAAACTACTCCAGTCCACCCCCGCAGAGATGATTTACCTCAACTGAGGATTTAATCCACTAATCGCACGGATTACAATGGTTCTCCACTTAGTCAGCAACTAAGTCTTCCAGAGTCTTCTGATCACACACTGATCACTCCAGGAACAACTGCTTAGATACCCTCTAAGACTTTTCTAGAGTATACTGATCCACACGATCACTCTAGTTACAACCTGCTTAGATAACCTCTAAGACTTCCTAGAGTATTCTGATCCACACGATCACTCTAGTTCCTTACAACTTAATGTAATCAATTCTAAGAGTATTACAAATGCTTCTTAAAAGCGATAATCACAAACTGTGATATTTCTCTTAACGTTTAAGCTTAATCTCACTAATATATTACAACAGCAATGTAGTGAGCTTTGATGAAGATGAAGATTCTGAGCTTTGAATTTGAACAGCGTTTCAGCAAGTTTAATATGAGTTGTTTTGGTGCAGAATCGTTAACCTTGCTTCTCATCAGAACTTCATATTTATAGGCGTTGGAGAAGATGACCGTTGAGTGCATTTAATGCTTTGCGTGTTCCGTACAGCATCGCATTTAATGTTATACGCTTTTGTCAACTACCTCGAGCCTTGTTCACGCTGTGTCTACTGACGT
Organism: Vicia villosa; assembly: GCF_029867415.1. Taxonomy (NCBI): domain Eukaryota; kingdom Viridiplantae; phylum Streptophyta; class Magnoliopsida; order Fabales; family Fabaceae; genus Vicia; species Vicia villosa. Next base: position 102,713,277 of record NC_081185.1, on the reverse strand, counting down.
AGCCTTTAGTAGCTTTTAACGTTCCTTTTGTCAGTCAGCGTAGCTTGCCACTTGTACTTTCTTCTGATCTGATGTTTGTGAATACAACGTTTGAATATCATCAGAGTCAAACAGCTTGGTGCATAGCATCTTCTGATCTTCTGACCTTGAAGTGCTTCTGAGCGTGATACCATCAGAACTTCAGTGCTTCTGTTCTTTTGTTCTTCTGATGCTTCCATAGACCCATGTTCTGATTCTGCTTCGACCATCTTCTGATGTCTTGCCAGACCATGTTCTGATGTTGCATGCTGAACCCTTTGAGACAAAGCTTCTGAGCGCTGAATTATGCATACTCTTTATATATTTCCTGAAAAGGAAATTGCATTGGATTAGAGTACCATATTATCTTAAGCAAAATTCATTTTATTGTTATCATCAAAACTAAGATAATTGATCAGAACAATTCTTGTTCTAACAATCTCCCCCTTTTTGATGATGACAAAAACATATATAAATGATATGAATTTGCGATCAGAAAGAACAGACGGCAAAAGACAAATTACACAGCTATAGCATAAGCATATGAATATGTCTCCCCCTGAGATTAACAATCTCCCCCTGAGATAAATAATCTCCCCCTGAAATAAATACTCGAAGAACTTTAATAAAAGACTTCCCTGATTATTTCGGTAGAGACGATCATATAAGCTTCTGTCTTCAGAGAATTCATAGCTTCTGACTTCTGCTTCCATTGGACAGCTTCAGAACTAGAATTTCTTTAGATCCCTAGAACACTCACAGCTTCTGATTCCTGCTTCCATCTAGGACAGCTTCAGATCTTGAATTTCTTTGATCTTCTGAACATTCACAGCTTCTGATTTCTGCTTCCATTTAGGACAGCTTCAGAACTTGAGTTTTCTGGATCTTTAGAACATTCGCAGCTTCTGATTTCTGCTTCCCTCGGATAGCTTCAGAGCTTTGAATTTCTACCAACATCACTTCATGCTAGATTTGTATCAGAACATTGTTGAATGTACCAGAGCATCATCAGAGCATCTCTACATCCTGAAATGTTACAGAACAAAAACTAAACGACAAAAGTCAGCATGAACGAGTTAGAACATAAAATATATATTCGAACACATGATATGTATCAGAGCCATATAGGCTAAAATAATGTATCAGAGCAAATAGAATTTTGTCAGAACAAATAGACAAATATGGATCAAATTCTATTATCAGTGCTTCTGATCTCTGAAGCTTGACAGCACTCAGCTTGCTTCAGTTTCCATGGTTTTGCTTCTTGTGTTTGCTTTGAAGATTCTCTTTACTTCTTTATACCTGCAAAACACTTAAACCATATAGAACTTGCAGTTCTTGTTAGTAAATGTGTGGGAGCTTTACCCAGCAACTGATAGATTAATCAAATCATTTATCATTTATCTTCTCCCCCTTTTTGTCATAACATCAAAAAGAATATTTCAAAAGATTCAGATGAATAAAACGACAAATAAAAACACTGGAATGTAAAACAAGGAACACTTTTCATTGATAATCAAACGATATTACATGAGAAGATGTTTAACAAGCAGATGCAACAAGGAAAGAAAACTTCTAAGACCAAAACCTAGGACCCTAGCTAAGACAAAATCTGTGCCAGCATGCCATGAAGGAGTGAGACGCATCATTGACTGCTTCTTGGGCTTCCAGGCGAGGGGTCGGGGAGACTTGGTTCTGATGCAGATCTTCCACAATCTTTATCAGAGACAGCATTCTCAGCAGGTGAAGATGAGGAGATTTCTTTGGAATGGGTTGAGGGAGAGGAAAGGTTAGATGAGGAGGAAGTTGAGTCTTGAAGGTAGAAAGATGAGGAAGAAGATGGAGATGATGGAGGGCTTTCACCAGGGGGTTGAAACACACGTCTAGAATAGTTTCCAGATAACATTGCTTCGAATGGATTCACCTTGAGAGGATCATAGGTGATTTTTATCTTTTTGGGTTTGGAAGGTGATGTTTCAACAGCTTTTCTCTTGTTGTTTTGATCATTTTCATGATTTCCTGGGCTTGATGAAGAGTTCATGATGGATTTGCAGATAATGAACAGCTAGGGTTTGATATGAATGCAAAAGGATAGGGAAGGAAAACAAGGACAAAGTGTAGTAGAGAAAATATAAGAGGGAAAGAGAAGCGTTTGAAGAGTATTTAAAAGAAAATAAAATGAAACAAATGATGGATAGCATTTAATGTTACGTGACATGAGGAGAGATAATAAAGACAAATGAGGTGACTAGCACAGTTACCTATGGTCGGCGTCCCTTCAACTGCACGCGCGCTTATCCATGAATAGTAACGACAGGTTTACCATCCCGAGATAAAACGTTACAGCTGTTTTGCTTTAAAAGAGGTTCTGAATCAACTTAGACAATGAAACGTTAGTAATAACCGAATCATAATTTCTAAAAGATTTCAATCAGAACTTCTGATATAAAAAGAAATCCACATTCATTTCAGAAGATACTCATACGTAAGAACTTCTCATCTTCTCATTCTGGGCATAAATCCATACTGATGTTCTTCAGAATGAACTTAAACCTATCTTCAGCCAGGGGTTTTGTAAAGATATCAGCCCATTGATGGTCTGTATCAACAAAGTTTAAAGATATAACACCCTTCTGAACATAGTCCCTTATGAAATGATGTTTAATCTCAATATGTTTAGCTTTTGAATGAAGAATAGGATTCTTAGATAAACATATAGCAGAAGTATTATCACAGAATATAGGAATGTTACTCTCAAATATCTGATAATCTTCCAGCTGACTCTTCATCCAGAGCATCTGTGTACTGCAACCAGCAGCAGCGACATATTCTGCTTCTGTTGTTGATAGAGCAATAGTTGCTTGCTTCTTGCTATACCAGGAGATCAAATGACTTCCAAGAAATTGGCAACTTCCTGAAGTACTCTTTCTTTCAATTCTGTCTCCAGCATAGTCAGCATCGCAGAATCCTACTAAGTTGTATTCTTTAGATTTTCTGTAAACTAAGCCAACATTAGTAGTACCTTTCAGATACCTTAGAATTCTCTTAACAGCAGTTAAATGAGATTCTCTAGGATCTGATTGGAATCTAGCACACAAACAAACACTGAACAAAATGTCAGGTCTAGAAGCAGTCAGATATAGAAGAGATCCAATCATACCTCTGTATAACTTCTGATCTACCTTCTTACTTACCTCATCCTTACCTAGGATGCATGTTGGATGCATAGGAGTTTTGGCTTCTTTGCAGTCTAGAAGATTAAACTTCTTCAGAAGTTCCTTCACATACTTGGTTTGGTGAACATACGTTCCTTCTGATGTTTGATTTATTTGTATTCCAAGGAAATACTTGAGTTCTCCCATCATGCTCATTTCAAACTCAGCCTGCATAGACTCAGCAAACTCCTTTCCAAGTGTAGCATTAGATGTTCCAAAAATAATATCATCTACATATATTTGACAAATTAAAATATCCCTTTTAAAGGTTTTACAAAAGAGAGTAGTGTCCACTTTTCCTCTAGTGAAACCATTATCCAGAAGGAAAGAACTTAAGCGTTCATACCAAGCTCTGGGAGCCTGTTTCAATCCATACAATGATTTCTTAAGTTTAAAAACATGATTAGGAGACATAGAGTCTTCAAAACCAGGAGGTTGATGGACATAAACTTCTTCATCTATATAACCATTTAAGAAGGCACTCTTAACATCCATCTGATAGAGAGTGATGTTATGTTGAGTGGCAAAAGAAATTAATAGACGAATAGATTCTAACCTGGCCACTGGTGCAAAGGTTTCTGTATAGTCAATCCCTTCTTGCTGACTATAACCCTGAGCCACCAGTCTGGCTTTGTTCCTTACCACTTCACCTTTCTCACTGAGCTTGTTTCTGAAGACCCATTTTGTACCGATTATATTGAATCCATCTGGTCTAGGAACAAGATCCCAAACATCATTCCTTGTAAACTGATTCAGTTCTTCTTGCATAGCAATTATCCAGTCTGGATCTTCTAGAGCATGATCAACAGAAGTTGGCTCGATCAAAGATACAAGACCTAATTGACAGTCTGCATTGTTCTTAAGGAATGCTCTTGTTCTGATTGGATCATCCTTCTTTCCAAGAATGACATCTTCCGAATGACCAGAGATGAGTCTGGATGATCTTCTGACAGATGGTTCTTCAGAAATGCTTAGATTCTCCAGAGAAGCTGATACTTGATCTTCAGATTCTTTGCTTCTGAGAAGCTCTGCTTCTGATGCGTTGCTTCTTGGCTCAGCAACTTCTGATATATCAATATCCCAATCTGCAAAATTATCAAACTGCTTTGGTTTTTCAGAACCAAGCTTATCATCAAACCTGATATTGATTGATTCTTCTACAATCAATGTTTCAGTATTGTATACTCTGTAGCCTTTTGAGCGTTCAGAATATCCAAGAAGGAAACATTTTTGTGCTTTAGAATCAAACTTACCAAGATGATCTTTAGTGTTCAGAATAAAGCATACACATCCAAAAGGATGGAAATATGAAATGTTGGGCTTTCTATTCTTCCACAATTCATAAGGAGTCTTATTTAGAATAGGTCTGATAGAGATTCTATTCTGAATATAGCATGCAGTGTTTATTGCTTCTGCCCAGAAATGCTTAGCCATATTGGTTTCATTGATCATGGTTCTGGCCATTTCTTGCAGAGTCCTATTCTTTCGTTCTACAACTCCATTTTGCTGTGGAGTTCTAGGACAAGAGAAATCATGGGCAATACCATTTTCTTTGAAGAATTCTTCAAAGGATCTGTTCTCAAATTCACCACCATGATCACTTCTGACCTTTATGATTTTACACTCTTTTTCAGATTGAATCTGAATGCAGAAATCAAAGAACACTGAATGAGACTCATCCTTGTGTTTCAAGAATTTTACCCATGTCCAGCGGCTATAATCATCTACGATGACTAATCCATATTTCTTCCCTCTGACAGATGCTGTTTTGACTGGGCCAAACAGATCAATGTGCAAGAGTTCTAATGGCCTTGAGGTAGAAACAACATTCTTGGACTTGAATACAGGTTTGGAGAACTTGCCCTTCTGACATGCTTCACAAAGAGCATCCGATTTGAATTTCAGATTAGGGAGTCCTCTGACCAGATTCAGTTTGTTAATCTGAGAAATCTTTCTCAAACTAGCATGACCTAATCTTCTGTGCCAGACCCACTGCTCTTCAGAAACAGATATAAGACAAGTCACCTTCTGACTCATAAGATCTTGCAGATCTGTCTTATAAATGTTGTTCTTCCTCTTGCCTGTAAATAGGATTGAGCCATCCTTCTGATTTACAGCCTTGCAAGACTCTTGATTAAAGATTATATCATAACCATTGTCACTCAATTGACTGATAGATAAGAGGTTATGTGTTAAACCTTCTACAAGAAGTACATTAGAAATGGAAGGAGAGTTACCAGACTTTATAGTTCCAGAGCCAATTATCTTGCCCTTCTGATCTCCTCCAAACTTGACTTCTCCTCCAGACTTAAGCACCAGGTCTTGGAACATAGACCTTCTTCCTGTCATGTGTCGTGAGCATCCAGAGTCCAGGTACCATGACATGTTGTGCTTTGTCCTTTTTGCAGTCAAGGATATCTGCAATAGGAATAATCTTATCCTTAGGTACCCACATTTTCTTGGGTCCTTTCTTGTTAGATTTTCTCAAGTTCTGATTGAACTTGGGTTTAACATTGTAAGCAATAGGAGGAACAGCATGATAATTTTTAATGTGAGTTTCATGATATTTCCTAGGTTGTGTCACATGCCTTTTGGTGTGTGTTATGTGAAAACTTTGAGCATGTGAAGTGTGCCTAATATCATGGGAGTGGCCATACTTGAACTGATCATACAATGGCTTGTATGTGAATTTCATTTCATCAACAGGTTCAAGTTTGTATGGGGTTTCACCCTCAAAACCAATGCCGACTCTTTTGTTTCCAGACACAGCATATATCATAGAAGCTAGCTGACTTCTGCCAATACTTCTAGATAAGAACTTCCTGAAACTTAAATCATATTCTTTCAGAATATGGTTTAGACTAGGAGTGGATTTTTCTGAATCAGAAGGAGATCCAACATTATTGGATAATTTTAAAAGTTTTTCTTTTAATTCAGAATTCTCCAACTCAAGCTTCTTTGTTTCAAATTCAAATAGCTTTTTCAGCTTTTTGTATTTGAGACTAATCTGAGACTTGAGTTCCAGAAGTTCAGTTAGACCGGAAACTAACTCATCTCTAGTAAGTTCAGAAAATACCTCTTCAGAATCTGATTCTGATGTAGATTCTGATCCGTCATCTTCTGTCGCCATCAGCGCACAGTTGGCCTGCTCATCTTCAGAGTCTGAATCATCTTCTGACTCATCCCAGGTTGCCATAAGACCTTTCTTCTTATGAAACTTCTTCTTGGGATTTTCCTTCTGAAGATTTGGACATTCATTCTTGAAGTGTCCAGGCTCATTGCATTCATAGCACATGACCTTCTTCTTGTCAAATCTTCTGTAATCAGAAGATTCTCCACGTTCAAATTTCTTTGAACTTCTGAAGCCTCTGAACTTCCTTTGCTTGGTCTTCCAGAGTTGATTTAGCCTTCTGGAGATCAAAGACAGTTCATCTTCTTCTTCAGATTCTGATTCTTCAGGATCTTCTTCTCTAGCCTGAAAAGCGTTAGTGCATTTCTTGATATTGGATTTTAATGCAATAGACTTACCTTTCTTTTGAGGCTCATTTGCGTCCAGCTCTATTTCATGGCTTCTCAAGGCACTGATAAGCTCTTCCAGAGAAACTTCATTCAGATTCTTTGCAATCTTGAATGCAGTCACCATAGGACCCCATCTTCTGGGTAAGCTTCTGATGATCTTCTTTACGTGATCAGCCTTGGTGTATCCCTTGTCAAGAACTCTCAATCCAGCAGTAAGAGTTTGAAATCTTGAAAACATCTTTTCAATGTCTTCATCATCCTCCATCTTGAAGGCTTCATACTTCTGGATTAAAGCTAGAGCTTTAGTCTCCTTGACTTGAGCATTTCCTTCATGAGTCATTTTCAAGGACTCATATATGTCATAGGCCGTTTCCCTGTTAGATATCTTCTCATACTCAGCATGAGAGATAGCATTCAGCAAAACAGTTCTGCATTTATGATGATTCCTGAAAAGCTTCTTCTGATCATCATTCATTTCTTGCCTTGTCAGCTTTACGCCTCTGGCATTTACTGGATGTTTGTAACCATCCATCAGAAGATCCCATAGATCACCATCTAGACCAAGAAAGTAACTTTCCAGTTTATCTTTCCAGTATTCAAAGTTTTCACCATCAAATACCGGCGGTCTAGTATAACCATTGTTACCGTTGTATTGCTCAGCAGAGCCAGATGTAGATGCAGGTGTAGACTTTTCACTTTCATCAACCATCTTTTACTGAAGCGTTTTTCTCTTCCTGAATCTTTTCTAAACACGGTTAAGTGCTTGCACCTTAGAACCGGCGCTCTGATGCCAATTGAAGGATAGAAAAACACTTAGAAAGGGGGGGGGGGGGGTTTGAATAAGTGTAGCTTTAAAAAACTTGACAGATAAAAATAAATTGCACAGTTATTTTTATCCTGGTTCGTTGTTAACTAAACTACTCCAGTCCACCCCCGCAGAGATGATTTACCTCAACTGAGGATTTAATCCACTAATCGCACGGATTACAATGGTTCTCCACTTAGTCAGCAACTAAGTCTTCCAGAGTCTTCTGATCACACACTGATCACTCCAGGAACAACTGCTTAGATACCCTCTAAGACTTTTCTAGAGTATACTGATCCACACGACCACTCTAGTTACAACCTGCTTAGATAACCTCTAAGACTTCCTAGAGTATTCTGATCCACACGATCACTCTAGTTCCTTACAACTTAATGTAATCAATTCTAAGAGTATTACAAATGCTTCTTAAAAGCGATAATCACAAACTGTGATATTTCTCTTAACGTTTAAGCTTAATCTCACTAATATATTACAACAGCAATGTAGTGAGCTTTGATGAAGATGAAGATTCTGAGCTTTGAATTTGAACAGCGTTTCAGCAAGTTTAATATGAGTTGTTTTGGTGCAGAATCGTTAACCTTGCTTCTCATCAGAACTTCATATTTATAGGCGTTGGAGAAGATGACCGTTGAGTGCATTTAATGCTTTGCGTGTTCCGTACAGCATCGCATTTAATGTTATACGCTTTTGTCAACTACCTCGAGCCTTGTTCACGCTGTGTCTACTGACGTAGCCTTTAGTAGCTTTTAACGTTCCTTTTGTCAGTCAGCGTAGCTTGCCACTTGTACTTTCTTCTGATCTGATGTTTGTGAATACAACGTTTGAATATCATCAGAGTCAAACAGCTTGGTGCATAGCATCTTCTGATCTTCTGACCTTGAAGTGCTTCTGAGCGTGATACCATCAGAACTCCAGTGCTTCTGTTCTTTTGTTCTTCTGATGCTTCCATAGACCCATGTTCTGATTCTGCTTCGACCATCTTCTGATGTCTTGCCAGACCATGTTCTGATGTTGCATGCTGAACCCTTTGAGACAAAGCTTCTGAGCGCTGAATTATGCATACTCTTTATATATTTCCTGAAAAGGAAATTGCATTGGATTAGAGTACCATATTATCTTAAGCAAAATTCATTTTATTGTTATCATCAAAACTAAGATAATTGATCAGAACAATTCTTGTTCTAACACAAAACAATATAAAAAATATAAATTCAAAAATAATAAATTCAAAAATTGAAAAACCAACTAGCACCTGACATAGATTTTAACGCTTCCTTCAGAACTTCTCTAAGCTATAAAGTTTCTTGCTTCCTTTTGTTTACCTAAAAATCAAAACATGATTATAATGAAGATTTGAATATGTGAGGCCATTAATGAATATGAGAATTTAATTGCGATTTGAACAATGATGAAATTTTAGGGTTTACAATAATCCTTAAGAGTTTTATGAGAAAAATGTTAGAATCGTAATCGAAACCAAAGTTGTGTTTTTGAAAAGGAGATGGGAGGGGCCGAAGATGGAGAGATAAGAAAAAGGTGCGGCGACTCTATGACTTTGAAGGAAGAAGCCAGGAAAAAGTGTTCTGCATTTTTTAAAAGAAGAAAAGGGTGAGACCGAAGATGGAGAGATAAAGGAGAAGGTGAAGACTCTGGGATTTTGAAGGAAAAAAATGTTTTTTGTGTTTCAAGTGTGTTTTCATAAGAGAATGGAAGTGATACAAAGGTTTCATGCTCAGGAAGGAGGAGAACTGTTTTAGCTCTTCTGAAAACCTAGTGGGATTAAACAAATAATATTTTATTCTATAATAAAGGACAGTGAATTGAACCGTCGTAGCCAGTAGCCACTATATATGGTATTTTGAATAAGGATTTATTCATTTGTGTTAAAAAATTTGAGGCAGTTGAACATAACTGTCGCGACAACTGTTGCAAATAGGAAATTAGGGCGGTTTTTTCAAAGGGTCACAATTTATGTGTTGCAAAATGGAAAATTTCTTGTAGTGATTGTTCATGTTTTAGATTTTGTGACATTCACAATTCCTTTATTTTTGTTTTGTTGCAACCGCGTTTTGGTTTTATTCTGATTTTGTAGCATATACCCATAGGATGAAAGCTAATAAAGTAGTTGGGTCATTGAGGGTCATCGAGGGTCCTTGTTATAGCATAAGAGAAAGCTATGTTGGCTCGACTAATTTGGCTCTAAGCAAAGGGGTAAGAGGTTTCACCGAGAATAATTCCTCTTGGGTGGATGTACCCTATTGTTGATCTAAGGGTTTTCAAGATGTTTCACCGAGTTAATTCATCTTGTGGCAAGAATCTATGTTATTCTAATCCGGAGACGCTTTACCGGGAAGTAATCCTCAATCCCAAGTCATAGTCCTATAATATATATACTTGTTTATCTGTCCTAAGGGTTTTCTCTAACGTAAATCTAAATAGTATATATATTTACAGTATATATTTGACAAAATTATTTAAAGCAGTAAATGAAAGCTATAAACACTTACCAGGGTGAAGAGGAGGCCCAGGATGTATGTACAAAGCCTTATTGAATAGTTGAATGTTTTATTGAAAGACAGTTGAATGTTTTATTGAAAAGAACATAAAAGGTGTTGGGTTTTATAGCTCAAGGAGAAAGCCCATTTATTTACTGTATGAACAAAAGGTGTTAGGTCTTATACTATAATAGAGGCCCAAGAATCCTAGATGAGAAAGAAGGCTTGGGACTTATACTTAAGGAGAAGCCCATTAATTTTGAATTGAAAATAGATGAGAAGCTGATTTGAAAACAGTTGAAAGATTGAATGAAAACAATTGAAAGATTGAATTGAAAACAGATTGAAAGATTGAATTGAAAATAGATTGAAAAATTGAATTGAAAATAGATTGAAAGATTGAATTGAAATTTGATTGAAAACGGTTTAAGAGTTTGAAAACAGAAGAATTGAAGTTTGGGGCTTATACCTCAGAAGAGGGGCCCAAAGGTCTAAGAGCAGCTTCACCGGGAATAATGTCCCTCTTAGTATCAGAGTTTTGTTTTGAAAAACAAATGAAAATAGAAGAAGAAAAGGCCTGGGACTTATACCTCAGAACAGGGCCCAAATGGTCTAGGATCCGTTTCACCGGGAATAATGTCCCTCCTAGTACCAGAGATTTAAAATAGGTGAGAGAGTTTTGTACAGAAGACAAGGTTTTAAAATAGACAAGTATGTAGAAAAACAAAAAAGGGTTAGGTCTTACACTCTTTTAAAAATCAAGATTCCCAAAATGAATTGATTTTACTATTTATGAAAAACATTTGAAAGAATGATGTTGTTTGAAATTGTTTGATTGGAAAGAAATTGATTTGAATTGAAGAAAGAATGAAAAAAAGGAGTTGGGACTTACACTCTATTAGAGGCCCATTGATTTATTTGAATGAAAAGGTTGATCTTTGGTTGAAGGATGTAGGGTTTTGTTGATTGAAAACCCTAATCGTCTACTTAATCGAGAGTTTGAAAAACAGTTGTAAAATGACAAAAATAAACAAATCAAGGTAAGACACAATGTCTACCCTTAATTAAGACCTAAATGATCAAGGTTTGTTCACAAAAATATTTACAAGAGATTAGTTTTTTTTTTTTAAATCAAAAGAAAAACATAATCTTTTTAAAGTATTAAAAATACTTAAAAATATACCATTTTAAACCTAATAAAAATATATCAAATAAATAATATTTTTTGTGATTTTTTTGGATATTCATAAAATAGGTATAATAAATTATTAGTGTGTGAAAAATCAATTAAAAATGATTAAATTTGATAGGTGAATTAATTGAATAAAGTTTGTAAAAAACATGAAAGAAACTGGTGGTTAAAAAATAGGTTTGGCCCTCCAAGGGTTTGAACTCGTGACCTTGAGATCACCACTCAAAAACATAACCAACTGAGTCACGCGCATGTCTTATCATAGCATCCATTCCATTTTATTATATTTTTCACTTTTTCTAGAAAATTCAAAAACACGCGCCATGGTCGTCTTCAACCTTGAGCTCGTGAGAATTTGAATTTCTGAACTCTATCAATTCTCAACCAAACTTGATGAATCAAACATAAAAATTGTTCTAAACTTCCTCACCATTCCAGATATGTAACTAACGTGCATTTATATTAACTACAACTATTTAATTTCCCAGAAAACATGAAGAACCCTAGAAATTTAAAAATAAAATTAAATGATGCACGTGATGAATAAATGAATGATGAATAAGGGCTTTTGATCCTCTCATGATGCTGAACAAACTGGTATCAAGCTTTGATGAAATAGATACAAGAATAAGAGAGTTAGAGTTTGAGAACCTACCTCTGAAACTGAAGGTCGATGGTTATGGTAGAGGGTTTCTAGCAATGATTTGATGATTGCGAAAGCTTCCTGGTACCTCAGTGATGCTAAAGGGATCTTTAATTCACCTTTAATCACCCTGAATTGCTATGATCAACTCCAGTTGCTCAAGCTCCAAGTGAAAATGGAAGATGATGATTATGATGTTACAGATGTGTTGCAGACATCTAGATAGCTTTCTAACACCCTAAGGAAGATGTTGATGCACTCCAATTGGAATGACACCCTCTGAATTCTTCAACTCGACTCCACTTGCTTAAGCTCCAAGTTGAAAGTGACCATGCTGATCCAGCTACTACAGAGCTCCAAGGAGGGCTTGGATAACTTCCACTCAATGCCCTTGAGATGTTATAAAACTCACTTTCAATGAATAAGCTCTGGTTTGAAGAATTGACTTCTTCACTCCATGAACTTTTGAAAAATGAGTAAAAGAGGGAGAATTTGAAGAAAGCAAGTATTGAAGTTGCTTTGGTGTGATTTGAACTGAAAGTGAGCCTTCTATTTATAGGCAAAAGATCTGATTTCTTGAGAGAGTGAGGTGAGCTTGATGAGGTCACTTTTGTGAAACTTAGTATTGAAGAAAATATGAAATATCCAAAAATGCAGTGATGGCATTTTGATTCCAATTGATCCCAAGCCCTAAAAATTGATTCCATATGATCTTATGGCTCAATTCTGATATGTAGAAGAATTATAATTGGTCTTGAGAAGATTCCTTTGATGAATCACCATTTGCCATAAATTCCTATTTGTAATTATTACATAATCACATGGTTTTGAATTTTTGAATATTCTACAATCTTGATGCAATGATTCAAATGATTCCATCCAATATCTTCTGATATATTTTGAGTTATGATGCACCAATTAGTAGAGGCATTTGCATAAATTTGACCAAATGCATATTTGGTCATGCCTTGAAATCCTACTTTGAATGCCTTACTTTGATCATGCATAACTTCTTGCCAAATTTGAATTAAGAGATGATCCAAGACTTTTTTGGAAAGCTTAAATGATTTAATTCAATTCACCTGTTTTGTGTTTCCTCAAAATTATTTGGGAACTTGGTGAAAATTGGTCGTGAAGTTTGAGAAAAACTAGGGATTTTTTTACACTTAAGTATTTTTTTTCAAGAACTTTGTGAGCCCATATCTCTCAAATGGTTGATTTTTTGAAGACATTTTATATGTGACAATGTTGTTTATTGGATCAAAATCTACAACTTTCAAGTTGGTAGTTTTTTCTTCAGTTTGTACTTGAAAATTTAAGTTATCTGCCCATGAAGTTTGGACAAAAATGCTTAAAAACACTTAGAAAAAAATCTAAGTATTTGAAATTTCCTACTTTGACTTTTGTTGACTTTTTGATCTTTGATTGATTTTTTTGAATTTCTTTGATCAAATGACTTTAATAATCATATGTTGCTGATTTTGATCCCTAAAAGTCCATAGTTGACTAAAATTCCAAAAAGTCAAAGGTGATCTCCAACAGTTGACTTTTTCCAAATGAACTGTGTTCTTGGAGATTTTAAATGAATCAAGCTTTCCTCCTAAAATGAATGTTGTGTAGGGATTATAATGAGGCAATGGAAGTTCTTGAGCTATGATTTGAGCCATGGGATCTTGTCCTGGTAAAAGGTCAACTCTCCATGTGAATTAGGTCAAAAAACCCTAATTGTGGACCAGATGAAATTAGGAGTTGTTGAACTTGAATTGAAGTACATCTTCCATTGGATATGAATGTAGGAATAATTTGAATATGTTTGAGCTTTTTGAATCATCTTTTGAAGCTTTGTGAGTCTTCCCAAATGAAAGTCCTGACTTCAGTCCCTGATGGGCCTAAAACCCTAATTTGGTGACTTTGATAGACTTTAGGCTTGATGCCTTGATATTGAAGATCATAGGTGGATGAATGAAACATCTTGAGCCATATGCTTGTGTTGAGGATCACTTCCATTTTGGATTGTTATTTTGCTGGAACCTCCTGACTTGAAACCCTGATTTGAGTACTTGGTGAACAAGTGACTGCCCTGGGTGTCTGCTTTGAGTTGATAGAATAGTTGAGATGTTTAAATGATGTGACATCTCAGGGGGGGTCAAAAATTAGGGTATGACACAGGGGAAACAAGATGAAGCTCACATTAAGGTACATTACTTAGTATAGTTTCTCTATTCTCTTGTATGATTGGTGTGTTAGAAATGGTTGAGGAAGATGATATGGATTTGGATAAAAAAAGGTGAAGCACTAATTCTAATGAATTATATGCAATCTTTTGAATTTATTTTCATCTTTCACTTGATGAAATTTTTTATAGGAATTACACATGATTTATCTCAAGCATTACAAAGAAGCGGTCAAGATAATGTAAATGCTATGAAGTTAGTAAAAGTATCCAAAATAAGGCTTCAAGATATAAGAGATAATGGCTGGGATTCTTTGTTGAATGATGTTTCATTTTGTGAGGATAATGATATTGACATTTCAAATATGGATGACACTTTTCAAACATCATAAAAAAAGTCAAAGCGAAAAATGGAGAAAGTATCTAATTTACATAATTTTCAAGTTCAATTGTTTTATGAAGTGATTGATCGACAACTTCAAGAGTTGAATAATCATTTTACTGAAGTGAATACTGAGTTGTTCCTTTGTGTAGCATGTTTAAGTTCGAGAAGTTCATTTTCTGTGTTTGATAAGGAGAGGTTAATTCATTTAGCTCAATTTTATACTTTCATGTTTTCCCAAGTTGAGTTATTGGCACTAGATTGTCAGTTGGAAAACCATTTCTTAGATTAATGCTCTAACATTGAATTTTCAAAATTATAGGGGATTAATGATCTTTCTATCAAGCCCGTATAGACCAAAAAATATGTTGTGTATCTGTTGGTATATTTTCTTTTAAAGTTATCTTTGATATTTCTAATGGCAGTTGCAATAGCTGAAAGAGCTTTCTCTGCTATGAATATTATCAAGAATCAGATGTGAAATTGCATGGGTAATGAATGGTTAAATGATTGCTCAGTTACTTACATTGAAAAAGATATCTGTGTTGATGTTGAAAATGAGAAAATCATTCAAAATTTTCAAAACATAAAAAATCGTAGAGAACAATTATGATATAAATTTATATCTTGAAAATGAAATATTATATTTAGAGGAGTGCTAGCAACACTCTCTTTTGAACACTCTCTCAAGCACTCACTTTCTTATTGGTTGAAACATGTGTGAGTCCCTCATTTTGAAAATAGGTCCCACATAAAGCAGTAGGACCCACACATGTTTCAACCAATAAGAAAGTAAGTATTTGAGAGAGTGTTCAAAAGAGAGTGTTGTTAGCATTTCTCTTATATTTATTTATCCGACTACTCAAAATTTCTAGCTCTATATCCCTGGAAAAAAAGTGGCGCGCTTTCAATAACACCATGATACCTCGTCGACTAAACTTAAGTAAAGTTGTTTTTCAACCAAGTTAAATCACTTAATCGTAATAGTATAAAATAAATGATAGATGCTTACTTTACATAATCATAATCATAATAAAAAAATCATAATCGTTTTACATCATCATAACCATCTAGTAGTTTTGAAAAGAAGTAAATATTTATAGATAACTATTTTGTAAAACGGGTGTAAATATTTAGAGACAAGTAAGTTGCAAAAACAATGATATAAACTGTTGCATGATATATATACTCTCCTGCATGAAAGAAATTTAAGGTCAGAGAAAAAAGTTGCATTATGCAAGAAATTATAAGAGCAACAACTAACAAACACGTTTAAATAAAACTTAAAAGTTTAGAAGTAACAAAATTATGTGTTTACTTAACTGGTTAAATAACACAATAACATTTCATCCAAATGCACAGGGAAAGTGCAGGTGAGACACAATAATCTTTACAATCGAAGTTTGTTTTACATTTGCGAGATACTATAATTTAAAACACTAAATAATGTTATTGAAGTGGGATGATATATTGTGTATAACATAACTAATAAAATTTAAGTTTGATGAGAAAAACACTTACCTTTGACTCCATTTACCACAAGAAGTAGATAAATAAATAGGATGAGAATGTATATAAATTTGAGAACTATAGTCATATTTTTTTCTCATTTTCATGTAATCATTAATTTGTTTGGTCATTTTATAATCTAAAAATATTTAATTCTTTGTTATATTCATCAAAATATTTTATTAAATTAAAATTATTATTAAATGTCTTCTAATTATATCCATAAGTTGTAGTTGGCCTTTGCTCATTCAATTTGATCACTCGACTCTTTTTGTAATATATATATATATATATATATATATATATATATATATATATATATATATATATATATATATATATATATATATATATATATATATTATACTAAGAAAAATATTATTTAAAGCATTTTTTGCATTTGCATTTGCGATGGTTTTATTGCTTGTGATGTCTGTATTGTGACAATTTTACAATCGTAGCAAGTATCTGTACTGTGTATCTATTTTATGATGGTTTAAAATTTTTTTGTCTTAACTGTCGTAAAAAAACACTATAGTTTTAAACAACCTCTAAAGTAAAACTAATAACAAAGTCGTGCATACGCACATGTTTTGGTCTGGTACGTGAATTTTTTTTACATATCGTATTTGACTGACAATATCGATTTTATTATATATTAGGTTGTCATTAAAAAAAACATGATTTGTAAACACTACAACACGCTGGGGCTTTTAAAGCGCTTATTTTGGGCTTTTAAAGCGCTGTAAAAGCTGGCACTGGCGTAGGTAACAAAAGCGCTTCTGAAAGCACTCTGGTAGACCCCCCTATAAGAGCGCTTTTCTGGAAAAAGCGCTCTGGTAGGCCCCCCTATAAGAGCGCTTTCCTGGAAAAAGCGCTCTGGTAGACCCCCTTTAAGAGCGTTTTTTCCAGCAAAGCGCTCTGATAGCCCCCCTATGAGAGCGCTTTTTCTGGAAAAAACACTCTGATAGCCCCCCTATAAGAGCGCTTTTGCAAAAGCGCTTTCGTATGCTGCGTTTTTTTTATGCTTTTTTATTAATCTTTGGCAGCGCTTTTACTAAGAAGCGCTTTAGTAAGTGGACCTTTAAGAGCGCTTTTTAAAAGCGCTGTCGTTGCTAAATGAGGTATTTTAATGTGCAGCCTGTAATTTAATCCTCCCAGTCGACCTGTAATATTTTCGACCTGTAATATGTTTTCAACCTGTAATATATTTTCGACGATATTATTTCAGCCATCAGTAAGACAATATATATACTAATATAATACCATTATAATATCCAAAATTATATATATACATCATTACAACATCAATAATATTATAGTTCAAATCGACACAAATCATACATAAAAAATTGCTTAATATAAAATTGACACAAATCCTCTTTGATTTCTTCCAACTTAAGTCTCGGGTACCCAGCAGCACGGAATTCGTCAAGGTACTACAAAACAAAAACATAATATGAATGATATATTTAGTTAAATGTAATAAATTATATGAAATTATCTTAAGTAATAAATTCATACCGTGAGCGGAATCTCTAATTGATTCGCATGAAGGATTTCTTTCATAAACCTCAAAACAAAGTATCTGCAATCGTAACTGTTTCGCTGTTGCGGACACTACATAGAAAAACAAATAAGATTCTATAGTTGTCTTGTTTTATCAAGTAGCATAAATATTATAAGCAAAATTGTGAAAAATAATGTACCTGCACTTGGATCCAAGTAATGTTGTTTGATTTAGTCCGGGATACCTGTGCGTCCCGTTGACTTCGGAACACTTGTATTGATCTAATTAACAAATATATAAAAGCATATGTTTAGATCAATCCCACAAATAAGTAAATATATAAATATACACGAATATATATTTAGAACGATCCCACTTACAAATCAACGATGTCCTTCATAGCCGGATAATTGGTCCATTCACCATTTACCGAATTCAGATAATACACGACTTCCCTTATAGGGTTGATAGCAAGCAGCAACCAGTGTGCTCTATAAATTAAAACAATAGGTTATATGAAAATTTTGCTATACACAAAAGAAACAGAGATTAGATGAACAAAGAATGAGAAACTAACCCTACTGGTCGGGTATTATACGCCCAAAGATGCAGACTTTCTGTATTGCCGGTGTACATGAATCTATCGACTAAGCGTTGTCTAACTGATTCCGGTTCCGAAGCAATTGCCATTCCGCTGCAATGGGCGGAAGACACAAAACGGAATCTGTTAGACAATGGAGTCCCGCGCAACACTCTGTCATACAACAACCTTAAATAAAAACATAATAAACATTAGATTATTTTCATTGAAATGTGTAAATAAATTATATTGTGGGACTAATTAAATAATATATCGGATGAGTGAATATTACCGGATGTATGAGTGCATATTACTAACGCCTAGTTGATCATGCCTAAAAATCTCTTCCAAGTCATCAATTGTAATAAGTGAATTGAATTCAATAGCGAAGACACTTTCATCCATATTGATTTCACGTAAAGCACCATCCTTCAAATCGGACATATCAACCATTGTTGCGAGCGTCGACCGGTATCGAGGCACAAAAGCACCGCCTTTTTTTGCCGCTGGCTTTGGAGGACCAGTGGGTGGTACGCTACGAACTTGCTGCGTCACTTGTTGTGACTCCCGAGCGGATGCCTAAAAATCATATAAGTTAGGTAAAATATAAAATCATGCAGATTTAGATTCAGATTATATATTAACACTTTAAATGTACCTCTTTTAGTGATGCAACAGACTCCTCCTCCTGTAAAATCCCTTTACCCTTAATTGCGGGTTTTATAGGAGCAGTCTAAAATTAAAATGTAAAAAATAATTAATAAACGGTTTAGAATTGACATTCGAAAACTAAATGATTCATAATCGTTTTCAATATACCTCATCACTAATGGTAATGAGCTCCGATGGCCATGCAACAAATGATCCTATTGCATCTCGCAGCAATGTCGTCTCTGAGACCATGTCAGGTACCGGTAGCATCGCATCATGATCTACTACAACATCCACCGATACTTTCAGGTGTCCATCCGGGAGCGGTCTATGGTGAAGTAAATCTCCCAAAGTGTTGTGCACTTTTCCCTTGCCAACTAGTCGATAATTCGGTGCCGATAAGTATAGTTGGCAAGATGAAATGCCCTAAACCAATAGTAAATATAAAGTCAGTATCATTAATAAAATAGAACAATTTGTAAGGAAAAAAATTTATAATTACCTCGGGAAATTTCCTTTGCCAGTTGATACTAGCCTTATCACTAGTTTCTTTCACCGATGAAGTGTTGCACTTTTCTCTCATATACATCTCTTTATCTCTTTGCAATTCAGAGACTTGTGCTTGCAATTCCTGCAACTTTTGCAACACTTCTTCATTGGTAAGATTTGATCTTCTCCTAGGACTCTTGTAAAAAGAGGTTGGAGTCACACCATGACCCTTACCCCTCACCCGACCGGGATACTCAGGAGCATCTAGTGCTCTACTAAGTACGCTCCCCTCACCGGTGGATACCGATTGCGACAAGGTCTCCTGTAATTCATTTACATTTCAATAATTATTAGTGGAGAAAAAAAATCATTTATATATTAAAAAACATTTGATTTAATTAAAGACACAGTATTATACTTACACATTCAGTATAAACTCTCTGAACATCGGGATCGACAGCTTGATTCTTGCCCACACGAGCTTCCTTCCACAACACATGTACAGGAAGTGAAGTTTCCTCACTTTTAGTCTCCTCTAACTATGCATTGACACAAATGATAAAATCGTCAAATAAAACATGCACATTTAGACAATTAATTAAAACGCATTTCTATTTACTTACAATTTTATCCTCTAAGCGTGCATATCCCAAACGCCCTTTTTTGTATGGATACGCGGGTTTGGATGCTCTCGCACTATTCGTGACACTCCTTTTCCGAAAATCTTCATCTCTTTGCTTTACAAACTCAGCCCAATCTTTTTCACCAATGAAGATCTCATACTTTTTTGGCCGTCCCGGTGCCTCTTCAAGAAAGTTTCCATCTTTATCCTTAAGATAGGTGTTTGTCAAAAAAGCTTTCCACCCTCTATATCTTTTGCCGGCCAAACTAAGTATGTAGCGTCTACGATCATCTGGTATCTCAAAAGTCCTCTGCAAAAAAACATACGCATAGTGTGTTAGTATAAGTAATTTAAACAATTTATCATCAAGATAATAACAACAATTACCCATATATGATATATACCTGAAGCTCGTCCCAAATCGCTTTTTTTTTTCGCATCCAACTCTAAACTTTTCAGATTCCATTTAGCTACGGTGACCGGAATATGCATACGAACAAGTGTACCAATATAACTTGTCAACTTTGCAGAATTAGGACCAATTGCTTGATTTTCAGAATTCCATTCCAATCGGTATACTAATCCTAGGTCTCTATGTCGAATGATCCCCTTCATAATGGTGATGCCTCGTGCAACTTCTTTTGCTTCAGTATCAGGTGGAGCATTTGTATCCGGAGCATCTCTTTCTTGAGCATCTCTTTCTTGTGAGTTTCCTTGTGAGTTTTCAGGTGGAGCATCTCTATCCGGAGCCATTGAATCTGTATCAAACAAACTAAAGCACATAGTACACTATTAATAACCTAACAATCTATACAAGTAAATCGGAAACGAAATCGGTACAAATCAAAATAAGCGTCAAAAAAGAAAGTTGTCGGAATTGAACGAAATTTACATGGCTATGGTAAAACGTCCCCACGGACTCAAAAAAAAGTCGGTTTTCCGAAATTCAGACCCTAAGCCCGACTTTTGATTACGGGCAGAAGCAAAACCGATAAAAAAACAGTCCCGAAATGTAAAAATATAGAAAAAGGAAAAAAAATGTAATACATAAAGGGGTATGTTAGCTCTGTATTTTATGTAACAAATAATATTGAAAGAAAAGATATGACATATTTGCTATTGAACAGGTACCGAATATGTCCTACAAGATGTCTTAACATGTTGAGTTGAAGGCCTTCAACATCTGGAACAACATGTCGTTTGAAGAAGCGCAAGACATCATGCCTGCTGAATTGGAAAATTCAGTCTGTTTTGAATAGTGCAGAATATTCAGAGAATATTATGCAATCTTTAAAAGGCGCGTATTTAAAGGTCGAGAGAATCAAAAAGAATATTGAAGAACAAAAGAAGACTTTCTATAATTGGATGCAATTTAGAAAGGTTTGATTGAGGACCTAATTTTTAGCAGACGTTGTTACTGATTTGTAACAGCAATTATGCTGCAATTAGAAGTCCAAATCTAGTTGGGTATACGTTATAAATAGAAACATTATAACCTAGAAAATTAGACCAGCAGAGAGTAGAAACTATGTTAGGTAAACCTCCCGACATGTGGGAAGGTTACCATTGTGATCCTTGAAGCCTGTAGGAAAGAGGATTATTGTTCTTGGAGGAAGCTTGAAGTAACTCCAAGTTAGGAATTTGAAGAATGGAAATAATAGAAGGAGAATGCTAAGTCGTTGAAACAGTTCCTGGGATTGGAAACTGTTCAACACCATTGCGGTGGTTGGGAATGGGCAGAGGTTCTCATGTCTTAGATGGGGTTCTAAGATAAAGGTTGCACTGGGTAGTGACTAGGTGAACCGGAGGTTGTTCATATGTAAAACGGGGGTTGTTTATATAAATTAGTACTACTGACAGTGGATCTTCTTATTGGCTTGGTATGCCCCCAGAGTAGGTGTGATTTCACTGAATTGGGTTAACAGTTCTTGTGTTGTTTATTGTTTTTTTGATTTCTATGTATACACCTTGCTGAACTGAATGTTGGATCAGATGTCTTAACATCCTGTGTGACATCTGAATTCTGAACTACTAGAATTTCAATTGGTATCAAAGCGAACATCCTGTTTTATCTCTGGATGAGATTCTGGGAAGATACTTTCTGGTTTTGATCAAGGTATTGTATACATTGTCCCTAGAAGGATGGATTATGTGATGTAGGGAAGGTTGTAGCCTTACTTTGTTAGTGTTTGATTTATTTTTAAACCTAACCTGGAATTCCTAGAGTGTCATGATTGTTCAAGGCATGAAAACTGCTGAGGATATAATGAAATGTGTTGTTCCGCTGCACGGTATCTGAGGTAAGCCTGGGTGTTCCGTGTTCCATATCGGTGATGATGACAGTTGTTCAAGACAATTTCAACTAACTCAGTGAAGGTACCAAAGATACTTGATGATCATCTCTCAAGTCCACCCATGAAGGAAGATGTCAATATGTTTTGTCGCCGCCGAAGCTTGGGATATGTTTTTCTCAGAATCGGGCTCAATTCGTGAAGGACGTCATGTCAGCAGGTACGTAAATTCCTGCTGCATAGCAGATGTTCTGGGTGCTAAACAAATATGGTGTGAGTACACGTGATTGGAACCTACTCCTAGCCTGTAATAGGAGGCATTTTTGGTATACTTCTAAGATGGTTTTGTGTCAAAACACTTCCTAGATTGACATGTTATTTGGTGGCCAAATCAGTCGTCTATCACTTGGTTCAGTTTATTTTTGATTCAAGATAGCACTGATTTCTTGAGTATGAAAGTCAAGATCATATGTCAAAGAACATTGTGTCAGTTGACATGACATAATGGTGGAAGCTAATCTGATCATAATGGGTGATTAGCTATTAGCGAGCTTCTATGTCCCCCGCAAGGAGTCGTGCATAGATTACTATGGAGGGACCTCCAAAAGCCATAGTATATGCCGTTTACAAATAATTGAGAGTAATGTCATATCTCAAGTTGGAGCATCATCTCAATTTGTTCTTTTTCAGCCAAGGAAGGGTATGTAACTCATAGGGAATCATGAAACCAAGGATAGTTAGTAAAGACCATTTAGAGAGTCTGTCAATGATAATTTTTTAAGGATAAATACTCAGACGGGAGACTGAGTACTTATCTGTGTTGAAAGGGCACTGAGCACAAATACATTGACGAGACACTTTGCACTTGCTTATTATGTTATGAATATCATATTTCAAAATTTGTTATGGCTATGCTAATTTCTGAGAGTTTATTTCTCTCTATGGAGTTCTGATATGGGGCAATATGACTGAACTAAACAGCGTGTGAGCCTCTAAAAGGTGATGTCTCAAGTGTTGTTATGACATCAGGTATGTGGTTGGGAGTTCATATCAGTTGTCTGAGAATAAAAAGGAGATCTTGGCACTCATCAATAGTGTCAGAAGTGGCAGTTCTGGCGGTATGGAGGTGTATCTGATCTTTGTTATAGGAACATGTTATGGCAAAACATGGTTGCTATCTCAGCAAAGAGGAGAGCAGAATGGATGATGAAGAAGGGGTTCTTCTACTCTAAGTTACAGATAGTGGCAGTCTGGACCTTAGGTAGCAAGTGAGCAAGGAACATTTGCTCTGGAATATGTGAGAAATTCCTAATCAAGTGTATCTGGTTTGGAGGTAATTATGTTTTTTTTATGTTAGAGTTTTTTTGGAAACCTAGACTTACTCTTAGGCTATGTTTGGGAGTTTGGAGGGGAGGGGAGGGGAGGGGAGGGGAAGGCTTTCAAAAACAAAATTTTAAAAAAATGTAGGAAAATATTTGACATTTTTTGAAAAAATGATTTTGTTTAGAATGATAAAAGAGTCATTTTAATTACTAAACTTTTAAGTTTTAAAATACTATAACAACTTATAAGATATTTAGAAAATTTATGTAAGCCCTTCAAAACCCTCCTTCAATACAATTTTTGAGTTCCCCCATTTTATGGGGTTTTTGGTGTTATGAATAAACTCAAACCCTCCAAAACCCTCCTACCCAAAATCTTTTTATCCTTTTCACCCAATTCTTCCTATTTTCCAATGCCCTCGCCTCCCTTCCCCTCCAAACTCCCAAACATAGCCTTAGTTTCTTGGGGTAATTTTTTTGGGGAAGAAACTTAGACTTACTCTTGGTTTCTTAGGGTTTTCTTGTTCTAGTTTTAAGTTTTTTTGGAGTTTTTTTGTCTTTCTTCCTCTTAGTACCTATTTTCAAGTTTAGACTAAAGAAGGGGAGAAGAGAATGCTGCTGAGTCTAGTTTTGTTGACATATTGTTTACATTAGAGTCTTGTATTTTGTGTGTATTTTGAGTCTTTTTTTTTTTGTAACATCTTGCAACACTTATTGAGTGTGGCATTATGTAAGTCTAGTAGTTTTAGTTTGTCGTTGCAGTTAGTCTGCAAGAATGTTCCAACATTCTGATCATGCCAAGTTTGTGCTATCCAAAGGATTATGGAGGATTACTGCATGAGTTTCTTTTCGGCATGTTTGGTACCTATGAAATCTGAAGATGACTACTAAGGGGTTATGAAGTTGTTGCAAGAGATCTAAAGAAGGATCAATGTCTGACCAGATGTTAGGACATGTTTAAAGACATGCCTTTCTTAAGTCAAACAAGATAGATGCTCAGTAGATAAGGTCTAGCACTGTTAGATAGAAGTGTCAGTGACTATGCGGGAACTTTATTGGAAATAAGTCTCTTCTAATATTCTCAGGTTCAAGCAGTGAATGGAAATCTTGGAAAAGAACATTCTGAAAGATAACATCAAATCTCAGTCAGGAGGTCGTGTCTATGACTATGCATGCGCTATCTTAGGAAATTGGTTCTTCCAGAAAAATTGGTCCACAACCAGAAAAGGTAGTCAAAAAGGAATCTTGGAATTGGAATAATTTTTGGATTGACTATGCACGTGGATGTTTTATCTGGTCTAAAGAAACAATCCAACTGTGTTAAAAACATTCAAAGACCTTGGACGATACACATTGGGTTGTGATGTTTTGTTCTTCGAAATAAGTTGTCATGCTTTCAAGGATCGTTACTTCCTAAGTCTGCTATCAACCTATTTATTGAGCCTTCGCCTTTCATTTGTTCACAGTGGGTTGAAGTGTTAATCACTATGTCTCATACCCCAAATTTCGCCTTATCATTTACATCCAATTATTAATTGGCATTATACAATTCTTGGTGTTTGCCATGGATTTATCTTAAGAGGGGTGTATATGAAACTAGCGGGCTTAACATTTTAATTGTTAAGCCCATTTCTAAAAGGGTTCACCTTTCTCTAAGTTTTTTATTCAAAATGGAGGGGTTATTTTTGTAGAAAAATCATATGGGCCCAATTTGAGTTTAAACCCATTAAAAGAAAAGAGCTTGTTCTAAAAAAAATCTCTAAACTTGTTATACACCTTATTTAATGTATTATTTAGTGGTACATTAATCATTGACTAATAACATTATTAAGTTATATATCCTAATTATTAATGTTATTGATTAATGTTATATATATATATATATATATATATATATATATATATATATATATATATATATATATATATGGGTATAATAAAAGTCGACTTTATATATACTAATTATAATATAAAATATGTTTTTAGTTAGTAAATGGATTTAATTAAAAAATTATTATTAATTAAATTATTAATATTATAAACATTATTTATTATTTATTATTTTTTCATTTTTATTATTTTGGGGTGTTGACCGAGTCAACTAGGTTTTGTAAACCCTATTCATCTTCTTCTTCCTCACGGCGCCGCCCAGCTACAACCAACACAAACCCTAAAATTTTTCGCCCAGGCCCATGGATCTGAAAGGGAACAAATTATTAAAAATAAATGTGATAGCCCTGGTTCGAACACAGGTCATAGAAGCCACGCCCTTTGTCACTCTGCCAATGGTGCTATGCGATTAATCTGATAAATAAACACATAACAATAAATAAATATGAACACGTAAATTAGAAAAGAAATTCAAATTTTAGTCAAACGTGGGCCCGTGTTTACCCAGAAAAATGGTAAACAAGCGCTAGTTTCCTTTTTAAAGGTTACTTTTGCGGAGTCAACTAGAATACTCCAGGACTAATTGCTTTATTTTGTTATATTATGTGTATCTGGTTTGTATTAAATGCAAATAGTGACTTTAAACTAAAACTAAATACTGAAATTAAAGGCTTTAAAGTAATCAAAGCAATAAAAAGCAGTAAATATGCACTGAAAGATGAAATGTAATGTAAAATGATTGCATTAATTAAACTGGTACGCATACGTACATTCCAAAGTTGCACTCGTCACTCATTTTTGCACAGAGATTTTGAGTTTACTTGTGTTTATGTAGAAAATGCGGACCCCTAACTATTCCTATGGAACTTGCTTAAATAGTAAAAATAAAATAACTACTACTAACGGTCGACTGGTTATCAGTCAACACGTGTCTTCGACATGCAAGATCTTCAATTGTGAGACCTCCACGCGTCCTGTGAGAACTGCCAGAAAACTGCTTGAAACTGCCTCTTAACTTCTAATACCTCTCGACTTCCACTTCAGTTTCTGCAGCAAAATTCTTAAGTCTCCGCATACTTTTGGTCGAACGCTGAAGCCTCTGATAATCTTTCTAGTCGAACAGCTTCGACTACTAAGCATTACTTAGTCGAACCGCTTCGACCCAAATGGCAATGTAGATATTTAATTGAGGCCCAATTACCAATTTAGGGCCTTTTTACCAAACTGAGGCCCAATTACCAATTTTGAGCCCCAGTTGCCCATTTATTGGTAAGTCGAAATCCTAGGGTAACAAATTGCCCCCCAAGCGACTTCTTTCGACTGACTTTAGGAAAGAGAAAAGATGGCGTCTCAGTTCTTTCTTGGGTTTCGACTTTTGTTAATTCCCATTACGCCATGATTACATTTCATTTTCCCAGGCACTAACTATTACCTAAACACTAGGTTAGTGGGCTATAACTGCTCCCAGCTTGCTTGTGTCAGTTTCCAAGATATTTAATACGACCTTTGATTTTCTAACTTCCTTTCCCACGTTTGTCTTGCTGAAGTAACTACATATTCTCTATATATATAGCCTCATTCCTTCCATTTCCTTTTGCATTTCCCTACGCACAACATCTTAAACATTTTCATCCTTCAATATTTGTCTTCAAACCATGGCACAACT
The DNA here is from genome assembly GCF_029867415.1 of Vicia villosa. Classification (NCBI taxonomy): domain Eukaryota; kingdom Viridiplantae; phylum Streptophyta; class Magnoliopsida; order Fabales; family Fabaceae; genus Vicia; species Vicia villosa. Next base: position 102,686,284 of record NC_081185.1, on the reverse strand, counting down.
TTTAACAAATGCCAACATAAGATCCTGCATCAAGAAAGAATTTAAACTTTCTGAAGAAGAGTTTGATGCGAACCACATCAATGTTCGTGCTCTTTATGCTAGTCAGGGACTTGAATTTTATCCTGAAATTTTAGATGGTAACATCTATCCCTGCATGCTGATTGAATTCTGGAGATTTGCATCTTTGCGCATAGATCCAGAAGGGAGGACTACTATAACCTCTAACATTCGAGGGGCTCATGTCATCATCACTCCCTCAACAATCTCTGATTTGTTGAAATGCAGCAATACCGGTGAAACTTTTGGTGACAATATTTTCGACATGAACACTTCTAATACGTTAAGGGACCTCATGGACAATGACCCCTTTTGTGCCAAAGTAATCAAAATTTGGCACCAACTTTTGGTGGGCAACTTTCGTCCACGCAACCATGATGAAAATAGCATCATGGTGGAAGACTTGGAATTCATTTCCTGTGCCCTTCAGGGGAAGAAAATCAACTTTCCTCTATTGATTTTTAAGCAACTTGTGGAGGCTGTCTCTTTGACTGCCTCTCGTCAAGGAATGGTGACTTATCTTCCTTATGGAAGATTTTTATCCTGCCTATTTATCAAGCAAGGTGTGGTGAGGAAAATGCGCAAGACTGGACGTATGGATATGTTCGAAGCCGAAAGTCTGCCTCTATTATCCTTGGAAGACATCGACCGAAGAGTTAACTAATATTGGATTTTTTTTTTTGTAATGACTGCGCATTTTATGAAGAAACTTTTTGTAATGACTGGCCAAGTTTTGGCCATTTTAATATAATCTCTTAGTTTTTATCCTCTTATGTGAATTTCTTGAAGTATAGGTTTATATTTTTTCAAATATTTACCATTTATCCTCAAGATTCGACCATCTGAATTTAGTTCTTCAATTTCATATGCATTGTTTGAAAACACTTGCAAAATTTTAAACGGTCCTTCCCAACTTGGAGACCATTTACCCAATAACTTATTTCTTTGATCCATGGGCAGAATAACTTTCCATACGTAATTACCTACCATGAATGTCTTCTCTTTGACTTTCTTGTTGTAAGCCTTCGCTACTTTTTCCTTTTGTCTTATTAACCTATCCAATGCTATTAGCCTTTCTTTGTCTAATTCTACTAAGTCATCTAACATCATATTCCAGTATTCGTCAGACGAAAGACTATTTTGTCGTTGAATTCTTGTTGACTGTAGGTGAATTTCTGCAGGCAATACATCATCATGCCCAAATGTCAAACGAAATGGGGTAGTCTTTATTGCTTCCTTTGGTGACGTCCGACAAGCCCAAAGGATTTGGTCGAGCGTTTGTTGCCAATTTCTTGGCTTTTTTCCCACATGCTTCTTGATCAAATTTATAATAACTTTATTAGCAGCTTCGACCTGACCATTGGCCTGGGCGTAATATGGAGTGGATGTTAGCAATTTAAATCCTGTCTCTGCTGCAAAAGCTTGCATTTTTCGACCAACAAAAACTGATCCTTGATCAGTAGTAGTAGTTTCTGGAATTCCATATCTATAGATAATGTGTTTTTGTATGAAACTAATCACTGCTTCTTGATCAGCATTAACTAGTGGGATTGCCTCTATCCATTTAATAAAATAATCTATTCCTACTAAAATGAATCTTTGTTTCTTAGAAGATGCAGGTTTGATTTCTCCTATTAAAACCAAAGCCCATCCTCTAAAAGGCCAAGGTTTGACAATGGCATGCAATTCACTGGCTGGAACCTGTTGAATGCCTGAAAATTTCTGGCACTCTTGGCATCCTCTTGCATATGCAATACAGTCTTTTAGCATTGTTGGCCAATATAAACCTTGTTTAAACAACATCCATTTCATCTTATGGCCTGATTGATGAGCTCCACAAACACCACTATGAACCTCTGACACAGCCAAATATGCTTCAGCTTCACTTAAGCATTTCAACAATACACCCTCAGCTGTTTTCTTGTATAAATCATTTCCTAATATCATATAGTTTAGAGCTCTGTATTTAATCTTTCGATCAGTTCCTCCGACTGGATTATTTAGGTATTGGACCAATGGGTTTCTCCAATCAGCATCAGTCATATTGTCGATGGCAAAAATTTCCAAGGCATACAAATCTTTACTTTCAACTTTACTTTCAACATTATCACCTACCCCCTCGAATTTTGACGTCGACAATTGACCTAACTTGTCTAATACTTCATGGGTTTCTTTATTCTTGATCTCGACCATATCTTCTAACTTGTCTTTAGAAACTCTATACCCAGAAGCAATTTGTGCCAATTCATTGGCAATGTAATTGTTAGATCTTGGTACATGCAAGATTTCAACCTGTTCGAATTTTTCTAATAAGCGTATCACAATTGCATAATACATTATTAGATTTTCTTTGATGCATTTATACTCTTTTTTGATTTGTCGAATCACTAGCTCAGAATCACCTTGAATCTCAACTCGTTTTGCCCCTAAATCTATTAAGGCCTTCAAACCAGTTATCAAGGCTTCATATTCGACCTCATTGTTAGAGCATACTTCTTTCATTTTATAATGGAACTTTGTTGGAAGTCCTTTGGGAGAAATAATCAAGACTCCAATGCCTGATCCATTTTTGTGACTAGAACCGTCAAAAAACAATTTCCAGTTGTTTCGTTCGACTTGATTTACTGACAATTCGACTAACCCATGGTCGACTATAAAATCAACCACAACTTGTCCTTTCATAGCTTTTAAAGGAACATATGTTAAGGAAAACTCAGTTAGCGCTAAGGCCCACTTACCAATTCGACTATGCAAAATTGGTTAGACAATATATGTTTAATAATATCAAAATGAGAAGACACATACACATCAACAAGCTTTATATATTGCTTAAGTTTGTTACATGAGAAATACAAGCATAAGCATAATTTTTCAATATCATTATACCTAGTTTCAGCATCTACTAGGGTTCAACTTAGATAATATATGGCTCTTTCGACGCCATTATCATCTTCTTGGGCCAACATACTCCCAATTGTCGAGCCTGATGCAGCTATGTATAACTTCATACTTTTTGTCCTATTGGGGGGTAACAAAATAGGAGGCTTAGTTAAATAAGCTTTTATTTGGTCGAATGCCTGTTGATGTTCTTGTTCCCATTTGAATTGATCTTGGTTCTTGAGTTTCACAAGTGGTGAAAATATCTTCGTTTTGCCACTTAGATTTGAGATGAATCTCCTCAAGAAATTAATCTTCCCCAACAATGACTGGAGTTGTTTCTTTGTTTCTGGCGCCTTTAGCTCCAAGATTGCTTTCGTCTTATTTTGGTTTATCTCAATGCCTTTCTTGTGAACCACGAAGCCTAGGAAATCCCCTGCATGTACACCAAAATCACATTTTAAAGGGTTCATTTTGAGTCCATATTTCCTCATTCGTTCAAAAGATTGTCGAAGATGGTCTAAGTGACCATTTTCAGAGTTAGATTTTATTACAATATCATCAATATAAACCTGCATAAACTTGTCAATAAAATCATGAAACATGGAATTCATGGCTCGTTTGTATGTAGCTCCAGCATTTTTTAAACCAAAAGGCATTACCACCCATTCATAAGTTCCTAAAGCACCTGGGCATCGAAACGCCGTCTCAGGCACATCTTCGTCAGCTATACAAATTTGGTTATAACCTGAATATCCATCCAATAAACTGAGATATTCAAATCCGGCTGCAGAGTCGACTAACATTTCAGCAACCGACATGGGATATTCATCTTTAGGAGTAGCCTTATTTAAATCTCTGAAATCTATGCATACACGAAGGCTACCATTTTTCTTTATGACAGGCACTATATTAGCTAACCATTCGACATACCTCGTAGTTCGAACAAACTTGCTTTTCAGCAATCTTTCAATTTCTATTTTGATTTTTTCCATAACCTCTGGCGCAAATCTTCTAGGAAGCTGCTTGATAGGTTTCTTCCCTGGGTTTAGTGGTAGTCGATGCTCCACCACATGTCGACTTAAACCAGGCATTTCATTGTAATCCCATGCAAAACAATCTTTGTATTCTTTCAAAAGTCGAATCAATTTGGTCTTTAGGTCACTTGTAAGCCTTGTACTTACATAAGTAGGCCTTTTAATGACTCCATCACCTAAGTCAATTTCCTCAAGAGGATCTTGAGCTTGCATCCTTTTTACCGATCCTGATGGATCCATTTCGAAACCTAAAGGTTCGTCATCGTATATCCCGTCAAGTCGTTCGACTTGGTGATCGACTTCTTGATTGTTTTCATTTTTTACTATCATGGCCTCAATCGTCATATTTTTCTCTAGTTCGGCTTCTAAAGCCGCTCTTTCTTTGTTTTCGGCCAAATAAGCCGTTATTCGAGCCAGGTATTCTGACTCAGTGGTCATCGTCTTTGACTGTTGTTCTCTGCTCTGGAGGACTTTCATGGTTCAATGGTTCATTAGGATCTTCTTTATTCCAAATGAAACCATAATTTGGGTCTAAGTTCAGATACTTAGACACACTTTCATCAGAAGGATATACATCTTCTGCTTTGTAGCAAGGAGCTACATTTGCCAAATGCTGGTCGAAGTGTCTGCGACCACTTTCAGTTTTGTAATAACTTTGGTCAGCTTCAATATTCTCCACTATACCATCTGACCTCCAAATGGCCACACGCTGATGTAAGGTGGAAGGAACTGCCCCAATACCATGGATCCATTCCCGACCCAGGAGTAATTTAAAATTTTCCTGAGATGCGATCACCATGAAGACGGTTGACCTGACAGACGAACCAACAGCTAGTTTTACTTGAATTACTCCAAGTATTCCACTTGTCTTGCCCTCATAATTCGACAGTACCATATTATGGGGTCTTAAGTCTTTATCAGACTTTCCCACTTTCTGAAGTGAAGAATAGGGCATTAAGTTTACAGCAGCCCCACCATCGACAAACACTTTGTTTATTGGAACACCATCTACTTTCGCCCTTATGAATAAAGGCTTCAAATGATACATCATTCCTCGACCTGGCCTCTCAAACACAGCCTTTTGCTCTTCTACCACTCTTTTTCCCATTACATAGTAACAGACAGGTGTTTCTTCCACATTCTCGTCAGGAAGAAAATCATCTTCATTCTCAGATACCTCAGATACTCTGTCGAACTCTGCTGGAAGTACAGAGACAATTCCACAGTCGATTAGCAACTCATCTGACTCTATGTCAAAGTTGTCGTCGACCTCTTCGTCCGACAGTGGAGTATATTCAGGCTCTTTCCCCGTATTGAGAGCCGGAGCACCATCATCAACTAGTTCTTTGATGAGTTTCTTTCCTAGGATCATCCCAGCAGCTAATCTTTCATTTGCTATTTTAGCCTGTTCTTCAGTCAACTTCCTGTGAAAAGGTTTTGACTGATAGTGAGAAAATCCTGCCTGCACCATTTTCGAACCTTCTTGTCCATTCTTGTGGCTTCTTTGGTAACGTCTCCACTGCGTTCGAGTCATGGGGTTCTTTCCTTTGTAGTTTGGAGATATGTAATCTTTCCTTTTAGATCCACTATCAGTCCAAGAACCTTCAGCATTGGTTCCATCGCCTTGAATCTGCCATTCTGGGCGTTTACCTCTGAAGTTAATGGGTTTCACCCATTTGTCTTCAGGGACATCCGTCTTGGGACGGAAAGTCCTTGGTTTTTCAAACATCTTCCTGTATTCTCCAGCCCTTCGACCACTGTTTTCTCTTGTATACATGAATTGACGATTCTTGCCTCGACGAGGGTCGAACCTCACTTTGTTTGCAGCATCGACATTGAAAATAGCATCACACCTTGGGCATAATCCAACTTGGGAGTTGTTATTGTGGCATCTCTCAAGGAATTTCAAAAGACTTTCTTTTGGTTCAGGATAAACCATGTTCAAAATTTTGCCATCAGTAGCTCCGTTTTGCTTTCTAACGAAACCATCAGTAGTCTCGACCATCATCACATCAGCAAGCTCAGTATAGTGAGCCTCTTCGACTTGCAAAGGATCAGTATCAACTTGCATTGATGACTTTGGCTTTTCTCCAAACTGTAACTTTCCTTCTTTCAAAGCTTTTTGCACTAAATCCCTGAAAAGGACACATTGAGAAGTTTTATGACCAGAGAAATTATGAAATTTACAAAATCCTCTTTTTTTCTTTTGTTCAAGAGGAGGATTTTTAAGTCCCGGGGGTACTATGATTTGCCCATCAGAAACCAACAAATCGAATATTTCATCACATTTTGTTATATCAAATGAATACGTTTTACTAGAAAATTTTTCATTTTTACTTTCAACCAGATTTTTATCTTTTGAAGGTTTAAGCAATTTACAGATATATGGTGGCCCTGGCTTTAATTCAGCCACGTTGACCTCTCCCTCTTCGTATTCACTGTCGCTATTAGAGTCAAACTCACTTGTAGTAACATAAGCTATTTTTTTTTCTTATGATATTTACTAGCTCTGGCTTTTTCAGCTTTTAGCCTTTCGACCTGGCGTACTCTATCTGCCAGTTGTGTCATATCTCTCAAATGTTGGGTGTCTAATTTCTTCCTTATGGAATAATCTAACCCACCTGCAGCCATTTCGACTAACTCATGTTCAGGAATTTGTGTAAAACATCTAGCTTTCAGTAACCTAAAACGGTTTAAATAGTCATCGACTGGTTATGTACCCTTTCGCCTAACTCCAGCTAATTCTTTCAAACTGATTTTCGACTGTCCCATATAAAATTGTTCATGGAACAATCGTTCTAATTGGTTCCACGAGAACAAAGATTGTGGAGATAAGGTCGTGAACCAAGTAAATGCATTTTTCGTTAAAGAACTTGGAAAATACTTCATCTTTAGATTTTCATTGTTTGCTATTTCTCCAGCCTCTGTCTGGAACCTAGCAATATGTTCGACTGTCGATTCGCCAGTCTCACCAGCAAATTTGGTGAATTTTGGGACTTTCCACCCCCTAGGAAATTCTGTTTGCCTTACATATTCTGACAACGGGGAAACGAAATTTGGTCTATGCAAACCTACATTTATTCCATTCTGAACTAAAATTTGTTCAACTACATTAGAGATATTATTGTGTCCAACATTGACATCTTGCTGGATGTTCCTAAGAACCTGGTCAGCATCTTGATGCCTTTGTACCATTCTAGGGATCTCTTGCTTAATTTGATCTCCTTGTCCTATAGGTTCGACCCCTCTCATATTCGACCCTTGAGTAGTCGAAAGGTTTGGTTGTGGGGGCGCTCCAAAGAAATCTGCAATTCTGGCCATTTGTCCCGCCAATATTTCATAACTTTGATTCATGTTATTTATCATGGGAGTAAAAACAGTTCCCATTTGTTGAGTAAGGGCATTCACCATTTCATGATTACTTTCGTCCATTTGTTGTCGAATTGACAACATTGACGTAGTACTTAAAGATGGCAAAACCTGGTGATTATATCCTATGCCTATAGGTCGACCCCCTGGATTTGATGTGCTTGTAGCCATCATGCTGTCAGAATATAATGAAGGATTTGTGTGCAAACCTTGCATCATAGACGTGGGCATTCCAAACTGAGGGTTAAAACCTGGTGGAGGCATCATTCCATGAAACGGCGGTCGTAATGGATTCAACGGTGATCGTACATTCGTTGGTGATGATACCATTATTGCTGCCATCGATCCACCAGTATTTGTTGTTCCAACTGGGGATGAATCTGCGGCATTTTGTGGTGTTGCTCTGGTTAGAACACCTCCTTGATTTCCAGAAAGATCAGAATTATTTGTATTAACTTCAGCCATGTTAGTTAAATTCCGACCACTTCTTAATATCATACATAACTATTATACTAACAAATATAAAACAAACAGCAATTGACGTGTCCCACTGGGCGTGCCAATTTGTTTACCCAGAAAAATGGTAAACAAGCGCTAGTTTCCTTTTTAAAGGTTACTTTTGCGGAGTCAACTAGAATACTCCAGGACTAATTGCTTTATTTTGTTATATTATGTGTATCTGGTTTGTATTAAATGCAAATAGTGACTTTAAAGTAAAAGTAAACACTGAAATTAAAGGCTTTAAAGTAATCAAAGCAATAAAAAGCCGTAAATGTGCACTGAAAGATGAAATGTAATGTAAAATGATTGCATTAATTAAACTGGTACGCATACGTACATTCCAAAGTTGCACTCGTCACTCATTTTTGCATAGAGATTTTGAGTTTACTTGTGTTTATGTAGAAAATGCGGACCCCTAACTATTCCTATGGAACTTGCTTAAATAGTAAAAATAAAATAACTACTACTAACGGTCGACTGGTTATCAGTCAACACGTGTCTTCGACATGCAAGATCTTCAATTGTGAGACCTCCACGCGTCCTGTGAGAACTGCCAGAAAACTGCTTGAAACTGCCTCTTAACTTCTAATACCTCTCGACTTCCACTTCAGTTTCGGCAGCAAAATTCTTAAGTCTCCGCATACTTTTGGTCGAACGCTGAAGCCTCTGATAATCTTTCTAGTCGAACAGCTTCGACTACTAAGCATTACTTAGTCGAACCGCTTCGACCCAAATGGCAATGTAGATATTTAATTGAGTCCCAATTACCAATTTAGGGCCTTTTTACCAAATTGAGGCCTAATTACCAATTTTGAGCCCTAGTTGCCCATTTATTGGTAAGTCGAAATCCTAGGGTAACATCCCGGTAATCTGATGTGAGCCAATCAGGATCAAAGAAAGTCTTTGGAATATTTGACTGGCCAATCAGACCGTATGCAACCGCCACGTAAACTTGGACCAGACCTGGAGATCTAAACCACCGCCCACGGCGGTTCCGACCTTCTTCTCCGAGGAAGGGGGCTTTATCTACCTGCAAGAATAAGCCAAATAAATGAACAAAAGACACCATAACCCCCTAAATCGAGGGCTGCAAGTTCGTTGGTAGAGTTAGTTTCGCTCGAAAAGGCCTGCAAACTGCGTTTCGAAGCTTTACATTTCAAAAGCCCTAGTAATGGTGTGTGGCGATTCCGGTCGAGAGCTTCACATGTAATACGTCAAAACTATTCCAAACACTTCAGAAACATGTTAGTACCATAAGCTTAAGTTAAAACAGAAAGTAACGTGAAGGTTAAATGAACAAAAAAATATGATGAAAGTGAGTTCATGTATGCATGATTTATTGTGTTACAGCCATGGATTTTGTTCCATACTTAACCAAACCTACCTCAGAGGTGTAGTGGTGTTACCCTAGGATTTCGACTTACCAATAAATGGGCAACTGGGGCTCAAAATTGGTAATTGTGCCTCAATTTGGTAAAAAGGCCCTAAATTGGTAATTGTGCCTCAATTAAATATCTACATTGCCATTTGGGTCGAAGCGGTTCGACTAAGTAATGCTTAGTAGTCGAAGCTGTTCGACTAGAAAGATTATCAGAGGCTTCAGCGTTCGACCAAAAGTATGCGGAGACTTAAGAATTTTGCTGCAGAAACTGAAGTGGAAGTCGAGAGGTATTAGAAGTTAAGAGGCAGTTTCAAGCAGTTTTCTGGCAGTTCTCACAGGACGCGTGGAGGTCTCACAATTGAAGATCTTGCATGTCGAAGACACGTGTTGACTGATAACCAGTCGACCGTTAGTAGTAGTTATTTTATTTTTACTATTTAAGCAAGTTCCATAGGAATAGTTAGGAGTCCGCATTTTCTACATAAACACAAGTAAACTCAAAATCTCTGTGCAAAAATGAGTGACAAGTGCAACTTTGGAATGTACGTATGCGTACCAGTTTAATTAATGCAATCATTTTACATTACATTTCATCTTTCAGTGCACATTTACTGCTTTTTATTGCTTTGATTACTTTAAAGCCTTTAATTTCAGTGTTTACTTTTACTTTAAAGTCACTATTTGCATTTAATACAAACCAGATACACATAATATAACAAAATAAAGCAATTAGTCCTGGAGTATTCTAGTTGACTCCGCAAAAGTAACCTTTAAAAAGGAAACTAGCGCTTGTTTACCATTTTTCTGGGTAAACAAATTGGCACGCCCAGTGGGACACGTCAATTGCTGTTTGTTTTATATTTGTTAGTATAATAGTTATGTATGATATTAAGAAGTGGTCGGAAATTAACTAACATGGCTGAAGTTAATACAAATAATTCTGATCTTTCTGGAAATCAAGGAGGTGTTCTAACCGGAGCAACACCACAAAATGCCGCAGATTCATCCCCAGTTGGAACAACAAATACTGGTGGATCGACGACAGCAATAATGGTATCATCACCAACGAATGTACGGTCACCGTTGAATCCATTACAACCGCCGTTTCATGGAATGATGCCTCCACCAGGTTTTAACCCTCAGTTTGGAATGCCCACGTCTATGATGCAAGGTTTGCACACAAATCCTTCATTATATTCTGACAGCATGATGGCTACAAGCACATCAAATCCAGGGGGTCGACCTATAGGCATAGGATATAATCACAAGGGTTTGCCATCTTTAAGTACTACGTCAATGTTGTCAATTCGACAACAAATGGACGAAAGTAATCATGAAATGGTGAATGCCCTTACTCAACAAATGGGAACTGTTTTTACTCCCATGATAAATAACACGAATCAAAGTTATGAAATATTGGCGGGACAAATGGCCAGAATTGCAGATTTCTTTGGAGCGCCCCCACAACCAAACCTTTCGACTACTCAAGGGTCGAATATGAGAGGGGTCGAACCTATAGGACAAGGAGATCAAATTGAGCAAGAGATCCCTAGAATAGTACAAAGGCATCAAGATGCTGACCAGGATCTTAGGAACATCCAGCAAGATGTCAATGTTGGACACAATAATATCTCTAATGTAGTTGAACAAATTTTAGTTCAGAATGGAATAAATGTAGGTTTGCATAGACCAAATTTCGTTTCCCCGTTGTCAGAATATGTAAGGCAAACATAATTGCCTAGGGGTGGAAAGTCCCAAAATTCACCAAATTTGCTGGTGAGATTGGCGAATCGACGGTCGAACATATTGCTAGGTTCCAGACAGAGGCTGGAGAAATAGCAAACAATGAAAATCTAAAGATGAAGTATTTTCCAAGTTCTTTAACGAAAAATGTATTTACTTGGTTCACGACCTTATCTCCACAATCTTTGTTCTCGTGGAATCAATTAGAACGATTGTTCCATGAACAATTTTATATGGGACAGTCGAAAATCAGTTTGAAAGAATTAGCTGGAGTTAGGCGAAAGGGTACAGAACCAGTCGATGACTATTTAAACCGTTTTAGGTTACTGAAAGCTAGATGTTTTACATAAATTCCTGAATATGAGTTAGTCGAAATGGCTGCAGGTGGGTTAGATTATTCCATAAGGAAGAAATTAGACACCCAACATTTGAGAGATATGGCACAACTGGCAGATAGAGTACGCCAGGTCGAAAGGCTAAAAGCTGAAAAAGCTAGAGCTAGTAAATATCATAAGAAAGAAAAAATAGCTTATGTTACTACAAGTGAGTTCGACTCTAATAGCGACAGTGAATACGAAGAGGGAGAGGTCAACGTGGCTGAATTAAAGCCAGGGCCACCATATATCTGTAAATTTCTTAAACCTTCAAAAGATAAAAATCTGGTTGAAAGTAAAAATGAAAATTTTTCTAGTAAAACGTATTCATTTGATATAACAAAATATGATGAAATATTTGATTTGTTGGTTTCTGAAGGGCAAATCATAGTACCCCCGGGACTTAAAAATCCTCCTCTTGAACAAAAGAAAAAAAGAGGATTTTGTAAATTTCATAATTTCTTGGGTCATAAAACTTCTCAATGTGTCCTTTTCAGGGATTTAGTGCAAAAAGCTTTGAAAGAAGGAAGGTTACAGTTTGGAGAAAAGCCAAAGTCATCAATGCAAGTTGATACTGATCCTTTGCAAGTCGAAGAGGCTCACTATACTGAGCTTGCTGATGTGATGATGGTCGAGACTACTGATGGTTTCGTTAGAAAGCAAAACGGCGCTACTGATGGCAAAATTTTGAACATGGTTTATCCTGAACCAAAAGAAAGTCTTTTGAAATTCCTTGAGAGATGCCACAATAACAACTCCCAAGTTGGATTATGCCCAAGGTGTGATGCTGTTTTCAATGTCGATGCTGCAAACAAAGTGAGGTTCGACCCTCGTCGAGGCAAGAATCGTCAATTCATGTATACAAGAGAAAACAGTGGTCGAAGGGCTGGAGAATACAGGAAGATGTTTGAAAAACCAAGGACTTTCCGTCCCAAGACGGATGTCCCTGAAGACAAATGGGTGAAACCCATTAACTTCAGAGGTAAACGCCCAGAATGGCAGATTCAAGGCGATGGAACCAATGCTGAAGGTTCTTAGACTGATAGTGGATCTAAAAGGAAAGATTACATATCTCCAAACTACAAAGGAAAGAACCCCATGACTCGAACGCAGTGGAGACGTTACCAAAGAAGCCACAAGAATGGACAAGAAGGTTCGAAAATGGTGCAGGCAGGATTTTCTCACTATCAGTCAAAACCTTTTCACAGGAAGTTGACTGAAGAACAGGCTAAAATAGCAAATGAAAGATTAGCTGCTGGGATGATCCTAGGAAAGAAACTCATCAAAGAACTAGTTGATGATGATGCTCCGGCTCTCAATACGGGGAAAGAACCTGAATATTCTCCACTGTTGGACGAAGAGGTCGACGACAACTTTGACATAGAGTCAGATGAGTTGCTAATCGACTGTGGAATTGTCTCTGTACTTCCAGCAGAGTTCGACAGAGTATCTGAGGTATCTGAGAACGAAGATGATTTTCTTCCTGACGAGAATGTGGAAGAAACACCTGTCTGTTACTATGTAATGGGAAAAGGAGTGGTAGAAGAGCAAAAGGCTGTGTTTGAGAGGCCAGGTCGAGGAATGATGTATCATTTGAAGCCTTTATTCATAAGGGTGAAAGTAGATGGTGTTCCAATAAACAAAGTGTTTGTCGATGGTGGGGCTGCTGTAAACTTAATGCCCTATTCTTCACTTCAGAAAGTGGGAAAGTCTGATAAAGACTTAAGACCCCATAATATGGTACTGTCGAATTATGAGGGCAAGACAAGTGGAATACTTGGAGTAATTCAAGTAAAACTAGCTGTTGGTTCGTCTGTCAGGTCAACCGTCTTCATGGTGATCGCATCTCAGGAAAATTTTAAATTGCTCCTGGGTC